>NW_027125701.1:117308-127308 GCF_037325665.1 Littorina saxatilis
TCCCCCCTCCAACGGCCACTTCCTTTACCCCAGCGACTGAACCATGGATCACATTTCTGTAAGTTAAAGTGTAACTAAACAGACATTTTGAAGTGTCAGCTTTACTGAATTGCTTTATGTTTTGTCCAAGTATAGACCTGTAGAAGCGATACTGGACGATTTTTCCAACGTTTACTGTGTTTTATGATTTACTACGATTTTTTAAAAGTGTTGAACCCATTTCAGATTTACCTGATTATCTGTTCTTGATTTGATACTGCCAAAGAACAAGTGGTACTTTGAGTTCCGGTTTTATGTTTTAACCAATCAGAATTTGGTTCCTAAATAAAATCGTCTGCTGCCTGTCCCAGCAGAGTCGGCAACAAGCACTGCTTGCCACATGTGTGATGTTACCAACAGAAATAGCCATAAATTGGGCAAGGTATCAATGTAAATAAATTGGATCTAACTAATGTGCTTGTACTGCATCTCTGGCCTTTGAATTCACTCCAAATGTACTGGCTCAGCGTGAGAGGCAACATCCTGTCGAAGTCGTAAGCACGAGGCTGACTGGGAGATTATTATTCGAAGAGCATGCTGAAACGGATTGTAAGTACAATATTTTACATGTTCTCGACATTTCTGTTGATCTTTCCTTAACTTTAATTGTTTCCTTGATTTAAAACCCTGGGGCTTGTATTTTCAGTTGTGATACTAAGCACGTATCTTTACCACAGTATCCGATCACTTCACACTTGAATTTTGGAATGATGAAGTGGAATTATTTCTGGATCTAATTTATTCCTTGTTCTCCCCCTCTCGATTCCTTTTTTCGCCACATATGTATTGTCGTGTGAGGGGGTAGATGCGTGTACTGGCTGATTTTTTTTTTTTACTTCGGTCAGATACAGATGATTGGAAAAAAAACTTGTCAAGGATTTCAGAATTTAATAGATCTGTTCGAAGTTTTTACGGGATGGGTCCTGTTACAATACAGACTGAATGTGCCCAAGATGAACTTTTGATTAAACATACACACACAAATGAATCTCTTGAGTTTGTTATACGGCGAATGTCCAGTTTCCACCACCACGTCTGTGGTATGTTTTTATACTGTTTGATTGAATAGACTGACGTGCATTCTCTCGCAAATGTGCGCGCGTGTGTGTTTGTCTGTGCCTCAGACTTATTAATCAAAGATGATGTTGCACATTGCAGATCTATGCGACAGGAGCAAGTGGACAAGACAGCTACATTTGTCTGAGCGAAGATCCAACGGTAAGCTCTTTTAGCCGAAGACAGCGAGCCTGGGTGCATGCATGCAAGCTTCTATCATGTTCGTGTGAGTGCTGCAGGGCTATTAGACGACTTTTCATTATTCTTGATTTGGAGATCCATGCAGGGTATTAGAAAGTGCAGAATATACACGTTTGAACAAATACGATGTGTGTTTGCTCTGAAAAAAAGAAAAGACGCAACAAACAAACATTGTATTTGTTTAAAGTATCACAAATATGTATTACCTGTATCTGCATGTTTTGATAATGATGAAGGGTAAATTACTTTGACGTGTGCTTTTTTTTTTAACCACACTGATAACGAATGATAGAAACACAGACACACTTAATAACATATCCACAAAAATTGTAACAATAAATGTAAGCTGAACAATGCCTGCAACACATTTCAGGCCTCAGAAGGAAGTAATTATGAGATTCAGACAGAGAGAGAAAGCCCAACACGAAACCAGTTGTGACATTTTTTATTTCATTATGTAATATTAAAAACACGACAACAACGTATTTCCTGTACTTAGTTTCGTGCAATTATGGATTGCAAAGTATGTCTAATTGAGTGGCATAAAGAGGCACAGTTGCATGAAAAACCAACTCGGATCTTGACTAGGATCAGGATTTTACATGGACACAACCTAGAATTTAACATCCTGGGGGGAGGGGGGTACTGCGCCTTTCACATCAAGATGTAAAGATCTATTTGAAATAATACTTATTAGAAGGGAACAAAATCAAACAAACTACAACAATCGTTCTGAGGGGAGAGAATTACCTCTTCCGAAGAAATTACCTCCCTTGCTTTTCTTGTCGTGACTTATGTAGAGTAAAGTGAATAGAAAGTGAATCAGTCAGTAACAAAAAAAAACACAACATTTTTTAAGATCAATGAGGAGTCTTGAAGTATTTGTCAATGTTAATCTTGTATGCATAACAAACAATATATTACGGATTGATAATTAAAGAAAATCGTCTCTTCTACAGGGTTGACCCCCCTAAAAAGGACACCCACAACCATGCAAATTACTTCTGCATCTGTTGAACCAATTATTTTATATATGGTATTCATTAACTTCAGTTTATGTTCTGCCTTTCCAGTAAATGGCAATTTTGTAAATTGAATGGTCTGACTTTTGTGCAATTTTAATTTTTTTCTCCAAATTCGGGGGTCGACTAAACAGAACGAGTTTTGACATTGAGCGGTAGCCATTTTTACCTAATTTAAACCCTTCAGGCTTTTACCTTTTTGATTATTTTGAATGTCTGAGTATGTAAAAACATCCCCTTCAACCCCCAGGCTATCGATGACCTGAAGAAAGCATGCAGTTACAGCTAGGTTCAGGGCAATCCTCAGACACGAAAGCGTTGATGTCATTGGTGATGCAAAAGTTAGATAATTTAACCTACAAATTTGCCACTTTGTGAACTGCACATGCATAAAATCAAGTTTAAGTATGCTGAATATGAAGTTATCCAGTCAATTGGTGTAGAAGTTATAGCATTTCTGTCAGTTAACAGTATTTAAAATCTCTAATGTAAAATCTGACATATTCGAAAGTTTTGCATAAACACCCAGACAATTTTTACGATACTCTCCTAAGCTTCTCCACTTCTCAGCCCTGTCTTGGAAATGAATTCGAATAAGGCAGTCAAAATAACTTAGTTTGGAGAACCCATCAATCAGAATAAGCATTAACTTTTGACACAGGAAATATCTTCTACCGAAAGCTCTCCTGGTTTTATTCTACATTTTTCCTGCATAATGGTAACAAATTTAATGATAAATCTAAACAACGAAGTGACTGTGGTAAGATGAACAAAGTTAAAAAAAAAAAAAAGGATTACTGTAACTGGTTTTCGAATCGAAATCTAAACAAGTTTTAATGATAAGTAAAATGATAAAAAAATAAAATTAAAAAAAGCTAACGTCCTCGCATGTGTCCAGAATTATTCCATGTTTAACATGGGAACAGAGGGATAATTGGTCTAAAGAATTTTTAAAAAGGAGGGTTAGGGTAACCCTAACCCTCTTTGGACTATCTGTATGCAATGCCCGCTATAGGTGAAAGACTTTTGTGGAAGCCATGGAAGAATGCATCGCTGTTGTGCTGGTTCAGCTTGGGGTCCTGTCCTGGCGAATATCCTGCACACACAAAAACACGACTTTTTAAGCCACTTATGTTGCATTCCGTGACATAGCTTTGTTAAAACCGTGTGCCTGATAATAATGACATCGTCGCGATATAACCTTCGTGGTTGAAAACGACGTTAAACACCAAATAAAGAAAGAAAGAAAGATAATAATGACAGATTTTGTTGATATACATTTTTTTAAGACACCCCATATAATATTGTTTGACAATCTCTTTCAACATAGTTTACGAATCACCAATGTGTATACAAACGCAAATAACCCACAGGTCAATGAATTACTTTCCAGAGAGAGAGAGAGAGAGAGAGAGAGAGAGAGAGAGAGAGGGAGAGAGAGAGAGAGAGAGAGAGAGAGAGAGAGAGAGAGAGAGAGAGAGAGAGAGAGAGAGAGAGAGAGATTAAAACTAGAAAATGTGTGCTATATAAAACAAGGATAATCTCTGTCAAATCTTCGCTTGTACCTGCATGGTGTTTACTGCGCTATATACACAACCTGTTTTATTTCTTTTTTTTTTCCTTCTTTTTTGGGGGGGGGGATGTTTTGTGATGAGGGTTTTTTCAAAGCCTTTACTGCTTTAGTCATTGAATCCACCCGACTTCGATTTATTGTTCAGTGATGGGTAATTGTGTGACCAACTATGTAAGTTAGTGATTGTTCTGGCTTCATACAATGACATTGCATTAATTTTATAAGTGTATGTGTGTGTGTGTTTCAGGCAAAAGCTGATATTACAGTCCTAGTTGTATGCAGTACCTCTGCTTCTTCGTTCAGGAATCAAAGTATACAATCTAAACCGATTATTTTGTTCAATAATGTTCAGCTTACCATCCCGAAGAAGGCAGTAACGTGCCGAGATATTGATTATAGATATTAACGTACCTAACCTGGTTACTGGTGTGTTTTCTTTTTATTTCAATAATGTAAATGTGTGACAACTTGCAGGGTACTTGATGTTCAGAGCAATTTTTCTGGCAAAAGACCTTTTATGGATCAAAGAAAACTTTTGCACAAGTCAATCAATTTGGTTGATAAATAATTTGTGCTGCATTTTCCCTGGTTCCAAAACGTAGTATGTATTACCACATGTCCTTACCTGTCATTGGCATCACATGATTCTCTGCAAGCAGTCTTTTGTGGAAATACGTCATTTAACACTTGCACTTATAGTAGGTGGCTGTGGAACGGTAGACATGCAACGACAACGAACAACAAAAGACAAAGTGTGGAGTACACTCATTTTTCTTAACATACGCTAAGTTTCTTTGAGAATGCTCCAAGTGAAAATCAGGGGTTCCTAGGCCTGATATCACAATTAAACAGCTTCTTCTCAGAATCAGGAGGGAAAAAACTGTTATATGGCGAGATGTCGTGACAAGAACAGACAGCAGCAGCAGCGACAACAACATTGCTAAATCGTCGCTTTAACAAAATTTCATGTTTAGCATCGCAGACAAAGCACGGCTACTGATCCGATCAAAGCCACACTTCATGCACGATGGGCACATTGTTATGGCCAGCTTGTTAACGTGCGCATTGTGTATGTTTTACATAGAATTGAATGTGTTTGTCGTTGTGTCTGTCATCTATCCTAGTCGTTTGATTTAGAATAAAGCAAACTTATTACAATGACGATTTTCTTCGGTTTTTGATGAAGGATTGGCATCAAGACTTTTCCTATTTTCCAACTCTGCCACCATACACTGGCCGTTCAGGTCTGCATGTCGACCACATGGTGTGTGATCAGATTTTTCGGACATGTTCACAATGCTTACATGACCACCAAATGGAAAATCAGTTGGTATTTGTTATGTTTTTGTGTTAGCACAATCTTCATACAAGTAAACAGAAACAGTTTTGTTGCAAACAGAGCCTTCATAAGAAAAAATGCTTCTAAGTAAAAATACATACCCCCTTTTTCGTATTGCGTAAAATATACCCATAAATTCTGGACATCATATTTTTATTTTTTTTCACAACAATGAAACCAAACTTTGGCATATGTTTTAGCAATATATTCACAATAAAACCTATGAGTTTGAAGGCTGCATCTTGTTTTGTTTATTTTTGAGAATGTTTTTGCAAACCCATGCAAATGGCCAGTTTCTGGGGAGAGACTGGGGAGATAATGGCCAGTATAGAAAGAGTTAATAAGTAAACTAATGTCAGAAGTAGGTATTTACCTTGTTTGCCTTCGCGTTCTTGATAGCCCGCTGCAGCATTTGTATCACTTCCCTTGACATTCAAAACGCCAATGTATTTCTGAAAGGAAAATAAAGATATTGACCGAAACATCACACAAGTGGTATATCATGCTAGGTTTTGTTTACAGTGCCTGTTCTACGACCACATCTGATTGTGATTTAAATAAAGAAAAACTGTATCCATTTATTACTTCTCTATTTGTGTGTGTTTGTGTGTGTGCAGGGGCGGATCACATCATTTTTAAGGGGGAGTTTCCAAATTTCTTTTAGGGACAATTTGACGACGCGAAGCGTTTAGTTGAAGACACGAAGCGTTCAACCTCCTGGGGGGGGGGGGTCCGACAAACGTTGATAAAAACAAGGAAAATGGATCAATCTGAGCCAAGAAACATCCCCTAATACACCTTCCAAAAATTAAGAAGAAAAATTTGAATCACAACAAGGACAATTGATCGATCTAGCGCAACCTGAGCAAACTAATTAGCCAACTTCTTTCCAAAATCGTCACTTAGAATACAAAGGCCGGCTCCTAAGTGGTCCGGAAACCCCGGAACCCCCCTCCGAATCCGCCCAGTGTGTGTGTGTGTGTGTGTGACCGATGACCGTCTCTAAATTTTAATCGTTGCGTTTGCATGGTAATAAAGTTTTAATACTGGATATGCCCATGAAAAAATATCATTTCTTGTTCATGTCATTGTGTGTGTGTGGCCAGGACCGTGACTTCTGCTTGCCTCGACATCTTCAGAAAAGACACAAAATGCCAGCAGGCGTATGTTCTTGGAGCACTCAGTATGCCGTCATCTGCAAACAAATAAATACAAATTATTCAATTGTGTAAATAAAGAACAATCATTTTAATATTACAACAAAAAATTCATATAACTGTAGTCTTCACCAGAGACATCCACTACACTATCTTTAAATAAAACTGCCGTAAAAAATTGAAATACTATAAAACTTACCCCCACTCAGATCTATTTGGGATTATTCAAGTTTCAACCATGAAACGATGCCGGTTTGGACAGATCTGCTAGTCACTTTGCCGCTGAAACTGAAATCAAAGGCGATCTTCAGAACTATTTCTAATCTTGTATTTGTGATTAATATAAAATACTGATCTTCCCAATAGAAGCTGATGTGTATACACATGACCAGGACAAGGTATTTTGTTACAGGGCATTTACGCAGACGTCGCAGTTCAAAATATCGTTTTAGATCTGATTTTGTACAGCAGCCTAGCTGTGTGATTCAGAATCGTCTGCCCTTTTTCGGTTTAACATTTTATGGACGATTCCTATGAGACTGCTCAATCATAACTGATGACAAATTCAGAAACAGATGATGGTTTCAAGTAGGCTACAGTAATGATTCGTTAAAAATGTCAAGCCACTCGTCGATCATTCGCACTCAAAGAACCCAAGCCAAATCTGCTCTGGTTCCGAGCAGCTTTTTCCAACTGAGACCCTAATTGTTACGCATCTGCCGCGAAACGATAGACCACAAACAAGCGGCACTGTACCATGCTTTCGTTTATGTTGCTAAACAGATTATGTGCATTGTAAATGTGCTTACAGCAAAGAAATGCATCCTTACTTACCACAAAAATACTGGTACCACATTCATCGCACTTGTGTCTTCTTACCAAAACCTATCGATATGTTTGTTTACGATATATTGGTAATTACTAACCGTTAACTATTTTTCAAAAATCTGAAATGACTTTTAAGAATCAAAGAAAGATTCGCTAAAACGGTTGACTTCAGAAAATAAGCAATATTTTTCTGAACCATGAAATAAAAATCGAAAACTCCGTTTGATCTTTTATTTTGGTAGATTAATGACAACAGCCGGAACTGAAAGTACCAGAACCAAAAATTAAGGGCATTAATCAGGTAAACTAAGAAGATTGTCGTTCCTGGCGCGCACTTCACATGTCCGTCAAACAGTGTCCGAGTGAGAGAAATTTTTTTTTTTTTCGCAGTTCGACAGTATATGAGGCCCTTCTTCATATCAAAGTGTAAAGGTTGCTGAACGATGTTTTTCCTTTTTGCTTGTTTAGTTACACTTTAACGTGTCAAAGACCTGTTTTTCTATCTCTACGTGGTACACTTGGTTTAACATCCGGGTACACGGTACACGTCGACCTCAGAATGAGTGTCGACAGCAGGACAAGGTAATGAAATAAACAACAACTGGCGACGACCTATTTTCCCAAAGCCATTCACTGAAGCGTGCAAGCCGTGCCCATAAATATGCTTGCTTGCAACATCTGAGGCGACCTCAATTTACCCTCTCCCCCATCACGCCACCCAGTTTGAGATTTACCCGTGCAGTTATTTTGGTGGGAAACCACGCGCAGGACACAGAGCGGTATTTGTTTTCTCGAAATATGTAACATATTATTGGGGAAAAGTGCAGTCAGACCTGTCTACACAGGCTATCCAAGGGACCGACCAAAAAGGTCGCTATGGACAGGTGGTCGCGATGAAAAGGTGAATGATACAGAAAAAACCTTTCAGATTTTCTTTTGGTTGGCCGTAATAGGAAGGTGGTCGTTACAGAGAGGTGGTCGAAGAGGCAGGTTGGACTGTAGTGATACCATCTGCCAAAAGCTGACGGTGTGTCAAACTCACATTGTGTGACTGAACGTTGCACACTGGTCTTCTCCGTTCAAAATGACTTGAACAGAAAGCACATGATTGGCCATATTTGACAACGAGAGAAAAAAGATTTTCAAAAATGTGTCCATCTTTTTTTTACATTCAGTCTTTCTTTCTGTCTTTATTTGGTGTTTAACGTCGTTTTCAACCACGAAGGTTATATCGCGACGGTACATTCAGTCAAGTTATGAATAAATGTGTAAACATTGACTGGGAATCGAGATGAGGGTGTGGCGTATGTGAGTGTGTGTGTGTGTGTGTGTGTGTGTGTGTGTGTGTGTGTGTGTGTGTGTGTGTGTGTGTGTGTGTGTGTGTGTGTGTGTGTGTGTAAAGCGATGCAGAAACAAGAGGCGAAGCCTTCAAGGCTCACGTAAGAAATCGACAAACAGTAACACAAACTCAATCACTCCGTCACACATACACACACACACACACACACAGCATAGGTGAAACTGTGCAAGAAAGTGAGACACAAGATCTAGATCTGTCTGTCTGCATGTAGCCTACTTACAGGGACAACACGACTGCCAACTAGTCTCGGCCCGCTCAAAATAAAACTGAATGACCGAGACTTTCAGTAATTCCTTCGCGTGACGTCTAACCCTCTTACGTCATAATGTGACGTCTTCAAATGACGAAATGTTAAAGTTTCTACCACAGACATACATACATACGCACGCACGCACAGACAGACAAAAGTTAGCATCGCATTGCTACACTTACGTGAGCCAAAAACTACTGGACCGACCTTCATGGAAGTTTACATGAGAGCATCCCCAGACTAGTTTTTGTCATCATCATCACATTTTCGCAAACAAATTGCATCGTATTCTTCTTCACATTTTGAATCTAAAAATATGAGACCCTCCACCACGCAATGAGTTTCATGTCACCTCGCGACTCGCGTGGTTCTGCGCTAGGCTTAATATAAGGTATTATGTCTGGTAACAGTGTGAGGGTCACCTTTGTCACAGGCCTATAACTCAAACAGTGTTCACTCTTTTCTAAAACGGTTTTCACCACTGGATAGAGCATAAACAAATCTTTAAGAAAATGTAACAATATGAAAATCATGCAAAGGTGACATGCGACTCATTCCGTGGTGGAGGGTCGCATATTATGTCATGTTTACTCTTCAAATGTGATCAAAATTAATGAAAATAGGTTAATAAGTACTCCATGTTTTTTTTAACACAACGCCTTTAATCACCTGTACACAAGTACACACGTACTTCTGAGGTCTCAGCCAAGCTACATGAAGTTTGACCGGAACTCATTTACATAATATACACACGTGCGAAGCGACAGTTATTTTTGACATGGGTGGTCCCTCTCAAGTATGTAGGATAATACACAATACCACACACATGAATCATATATTATGTTGCTACACACAGAAATGTATAGCTTGGCTCGTAACACAAGCTGTACCTAGACCCTGCAGTTCCTCATTACTCAAACAATGAAATAGTAACATGTACACATTTCTCTACTGAATGTCTTTTGTCTGTGGTATTAACATTTTTGTTATGCAAAAGATTCGGCATCAGGGTGTTCTTCTTTTTGCTTCAGACGCGTTACGATGTTAGGAACATTTGTTAATAATGGCTGAATGTTGTGTATTCGTTTCGTGAAGGAAAATATGCCACCTGTTTTCCGTTCTTGATATTTACTACTGACGTTCTCTAGGATACGACGCGGAAGACAGCCATCAGA
>NW_027125701.1:129808-149808 GCF_037325665.1 Littorina saxatilis
TAAATTATTCAGAATGTAGGTCGTCTATATATATGCACGACCCCGGCCCCTGGCGTTTCTCATAAATAAGCTAGGAATGCAGACAAACCTGATCTATGCTTTCGAAGCTGTTTACCGGGTACACTATTTCATTTCTGTGCCCTGTGCAGGAGGCGGAAGGGGTTGTGTATAATTATGTGTGTGGAAGGGGGGGGGGTGGCCAAGTAAGTATGTGTGCATGGTTGGGCGGGTATGGCGAGAGGGTAGGCGGTGATGGTAACGCATGAGTGACAAGAAAGGTGAAAAACGCCTTTAGGCTTATTCTTTAAGGCACAGTCCTTCTTGTCTGAGCACCATGGCAGACCTGACCAGGCTTTACGTGGGACGAGACATCCCTCTACTTGGACACTCAATCAACAGCCTCGAGCCTTCTTTTGCATGATCGGAATTGTGTGTTCAGTTAATGTCTTGATCGTATGAACGTTCTCCGTAAACGGGAAGGTTTTTTTTAGATCAATGTTGAGGAGTGCCGTTGCATAAAGTGCGATATTTCAGCATGGACCTGTTGGGTTGCATACACACATACGAGGCATATTATTTGGGTACAATTTCGAATCATAACAGTTAGAACAAGAACGGAGGCAAGAACAAATATGTAAGTGTGTAAGAGGGCTGTCACACATGCGACTGAGTCGCGCGATTTATCCTGTCACACAGCCGACTCAGTCGTAGAAAACAGCTACGACAAGTCTGCGACTCAGTCTCATGCGATTCCCTCGTAGCTTTGAGGTTTAGAACATGTTCTATTCCTGCGATTCAGTCGTCGGTCAATCGCAGGGGCAGAGCCAACAGAGCCAATCAGAACGCGTTGCTTCGGCCTTGACGCCGTGACGTAAAATAATGGCGGACAGTGGCGTACAGCGTCTCTTCGTCGATTCAAAACCTTTTGGAAGAACAGTCTTTTACTCAGATATAAAGGAGACGTTTTAGGCGTGTACAGCGGTCGGAAAACATTAATTGAAGCTGTATGGGAACTTTATTTCTTGCAAAGGCGTGATGCTGAAAAGAATTTTTCAGAAAGGTAGAGCGACGTTCGAACATTTAGCGTCTGCTCTCGCAAAGCGCGTTTGCCGTGTTCGCTATGACACGTCACTTCCGCCCCGCTCGCGTGGAGTTATCGTTCGCCAGTCATTCGTCTATCGTTCATCGTGTGACGGGTCAATGGCCTACGATGTGATGTGCGATTGGCCAAAGACTGAATCACAAGACTGAATCGCAACGACTGAGTCGCCTGTATGACCGAGGCTTAAGGCCACAGCCACTTACGATAGTGGTTAAAAAGACAAGGATTAAGATTTAAGGCTACGCATTTTCTTACAATCTGTCCTTGGGACGCACAGACACACAATGATAAAACTGAAAAATTGAAAATTAAAAAGTTAAAAAGTTTACCAACAAAACGAGGTCAGAAAACTTCAGCACGTGATGATTTAGATGACGATGATGATGATGATGATGATGATGATGATAAAGATGACGATGATGATGATGATGATGATGATGATGATGATGAAGATGAGGCATGAAGAGCAAACATATGTGGTTCTTCATAAAATAAAATACATACTATGCAAGTAATTGTAAGTAGAGAGAACTCAGAACTCAGAACTCAGAACTTTATTACATAAGGATAAAAGTTTTAGGCTTAGCCTAATCTTCCAACCTGTCCTTGAAACATACTACAGAGAATAAGAGAGAGAGTGAGAGAGAGAGAAAGAGAGAGAGAGAGAGAGAGAGAGAGAGAGAGAAAGAGAGAGAGAGAGAGAGAGAGACACTGACACTGACACTGACACTGACACAGTTTAATTGAATATGGGCCTACAGCCCCTTTCAATGGGGGGGTACACATGAATCACAGGAAAAAATAGAAAACATGATATTTAAACGTATGCAAAATACACAGTGGTTTGTTCTACAACCGAACAATAAATACAGCAACAACAAAACCTTCAGCGACAATTAATCCTCATTATTATTTAACATTGACAATCTTAACTGAAATGCAAAAAACAAAAACTTTGCTAAATCTACAATTGTTTCTGTGTCTTGTTTTTTAAACATGGTAATCATACTGCCCAACTGATCACCAACACTTAAAAACTGTGCTAAATACTTTATTCTTAACTCACAATATGTTTGGCATTCAAACAAAAAATGGATTTCGGTCTCTAATTTATCTTCACAAAAGGGGCAACACTTGTTTTCTGTTGAATTTTGGAAGCGATATCTGTGGATATTTATCTGTAAAACACCCATTCTAAATTGAGCGATGACATTTCTGTACACATCTTTCCATAAAATGTCCACATAACGATCTTTTTCAAAACAGGCTTTATATTTTCCATACAGTGATAGGCGCTCACTCGAGTCCAAATGATTACGCCAATCATGACAGAAGGAACTGCAGAGCCTCTCCTTCAGTTCTGCAAAAAACACCCTCTCGTTTCCACATCCAAACATCCAAACTTGGTAAAATCCATTTTCACACAGAACTGCCTTTACATGCGTTACCCATGTGATACCACCTTTTTCGTGGAGGTTGAACAACATTTTGTATGCCTTCTTTGAATAAAAATTGTCTGGCTGTCTCAATAACCGTAACCAATATTTAATCAACCTTGTGACTGTTGTCACCCAAATAGGATACCTACCCAATTCACCATACACAACATCATTGGGAGTTTTATCTACTACGTGCAGAAACCGTTTACATGCAAATAAATGAACACGTTCCAATTGGTCATACTTCTCATAACCCCAAATTTCGGCTCCATATAATAATACTGGCAATACTTGCGCATCAAATAACTTAAAAAATACATCAAATGAGTTACAACCCATGTTCTTTAAAGTATTCAAAATTTCGATCGTGCTTCGCTTTGCTCTTGTTGCTGCGTCTTCAATTGCGACGCCATAACTATGTCTTGTTGAAAAGGTGAGGCCAAGATATTTATACGAATTTACAACCTCCAACTGATTCCCATCAAAAATCCATTTTTCTCTTGCACTTAAAAATCCGCCTTTTCTGAAAACTATTATTTTTGATTTATCCAGATTTACTCTAAGACCCAGTCGTTGCATTGTTGTACATAAAAAGTTTAACTGGTTCTGTAGTCCAATAACAGTGGATGCTATCAAAGTGAGATGCAAGTAATTATAAGTAGAGAGAGAGAAAGAGAGAGACAATGACAATGACAATGACAAATCTTTATTTTTCGAGGGTGACAAGAATAAGCATAGATATGCTTTTTTGCATCTGGCCCTCGCCCTAAAGAGGGACTAAACTATGTTACTATTACTATGACTAGGGGACAAAAAAAGTTACATAAAAACATTAATGGTAGAACATATAAGTTTATGTACATGAAGCGTATTATGTAGAAGCATTGTAGATCATAAGGTAGTGTTCAAAATTGGGTGTAAAGCAATGAAGATAAACGGAAAGTAACCCAACAATACATTAGCTCAGCAAAACAATGTATTACAGAGCCAAATCTTCGTGATTTTGTCACAATAAACCATAATTCCGATAATGAACAACTGTATACAAAGAGAACATACCAATCAAGTTTATTTGTTCATAGAGTTCATTAAATGGAAAGAATATTTGGTTCTAAAAGAATCCGTATTGGTGGATTGCCGCAGGGCGTCCGGAAGAGCGTTCCAGAGGCTGCTTCCTGAATAAACAAGACTTGATTTAAATAGGTCTATCCCAGGAAGAGGAGTGTTTAGTTTTATAAAGTGGTGCGAATTCTTCAAAGAGAACTTTGAACAAAGGGTTTCGGGTGCATTTTCTGTCATAATTGTATGCATCATTGTTCGTTTGTTATAATTCCTTCTTGACTTTAGAGGTAGGACCCCTATGTTGATGTAGTCTGAGTCGGTGAGAGTAGTCTGTTTGAGTAATACACATATACTACTTTAAGCGCTCTTTTGTGTAATCTGCTGAGTAGCTTTAGGGAATTATCACTTGCTGAGTCCCATAGAGTGGATGCGTAATCAATAAGAGACTGAATATGAGCAGTGAAAAATAACTTCCTGGCTTGACAATTAAGGAAGTGTTTAATTCTAGATAAGAGGTACACTTTCTTTGACACTAATTTACTAAGTTGTTCAATGTGAGTTGACCAAGACAGGTTGTTATCGATGTGGACACCTAGAACTTTGTGATGGTCGACTTTTTCCACTATATTGCCGTCAATCATTAAATCGGGACCAGTTGAGGTAAAATTCTGTCGTTTTTGTCTAGTTGTAATTATCATATATTTGGTTTTCTTTGGGTTAAGAGACATGTGATTTAGGTCAGTCCATTCTGTCAGCTGGTTTAGACTCCCTTGGAGGGATTCAAATTGTGGTATCATCTGCAAAAAGTTCACATAAATGTTGAATATAAAGGGGGAGGTCATTAACATATATTGAGAAGAGCAGAGGTCCTAATACCGATCCTTGTGGTACACCGTAATCTACAGCTTGCATGCTCGATGCTCTAGTGTTTGTAAGAACTGTCTGTTGTCTGTCAGAGAGGAATGAACTAACAAGATTGATAGTATCATATCCGACGCCATACAAACCGAATTTTCTAAGCAATAATGTGTGATCAATTACGTCAAAGACTTTTGCAAAGTCTACGAAAATGGCACCACAGAATTCATTATCGTTTATTTTGTCCAACCACTGATCAACAAGAGAGATTAAGACAGTGTGGCAGGAATGCTTAGCTCTAAATCCTGATTGTTTAGGATGCAATACGTTGTTTTGGTTGAAATGTGTTAGGATGTGTTTGTTGATATGCTTTTCCAGTGGTTTTGATAACACAGACAAAATGGAAATTGGCCTATAATTTGAGGGGTCTCTTTTGTCACCTGATTTAAACAGAGGAATGACTTTAGCCTGTTTCAGGGCGACTGGAAAATATTTTTTGTCTAAACAGAGATTGTAAATGTAGGTAAGTGTTTCAGAAATTACGGGGGCTGACAATTTAAGAATCCTACCATCAAGCCCATCGAGCCCCCGGGTGCCTGTTTGCTTGAGGTGTGTAAGTGCGTGAAAAACTTCAGGTACTGTAAGAAGGGGAATTTTTGCTTGACATGAAATTTGCTTTGATTTGCAAAATTCTTCTAAAACTTTCCAATCATTTAATTTGGACTTATCATTTTTAATCACATTTTCAGCTATTTTAGAAAAAATGTGTGTTTAAATCATCGGGAGATATGTCCTTGATACAACTCGGATGACTGGCAGCCTTTTTATTTGTAAGTTCATTTATTGCCTTCCATATATTCTTTGAGTTTTGCTTTGAACTTGATGATGCTAGGTCACGAAAATATTTTATCTTTTTTGTTCGTTTAAGTGAATTTACCTTATTTCTCTGTTCTCTGTATTCCTCTTCCTTGCCAACCGACTTTAAAAAATCGCGATGGTCAATGGCATGTTGTAAATCATTATCAAGCCATTTAGGTTTTACAATGTGCCTAACTCTCTTTATTCTCCATGGAGCATGTTTATCGTATATGTCATTGAAGGCACTAAGCCAATGTGTTAGGGCTTCGTCCGGATCCGTAAAATTGTAAGTATCAGATAGTGGCGAATTCCAAAGTTCATGTAGAAAGGTGTCTTCGTTAAATTGAGAAAAAGGGCGGTATTTTATTGTCTTGTGACCAACTTTAGGAATTTTGACACCCTTTCTTGACCATGTAAAACAGATAGGAAAATGATCGCTGCAACCATTGGCTGAAACACAACATTCGACAATATTATGGTGATCAGTAACATAGATATGATCTATCAGAGTACTGCTGGATGCTGTGACTCTAGTGGGAGTGTTGACTATTCGTTTAAGATTATAGAGGTTAATCATATCAACCCACTGCTTGTTTTGTTTAAGCAAATCAACATTAAAGTCTCCCAACAGAATTGTTTCCTTTGACTCGAGCAGAACTGCATCTACACATCTGTGTAAAGTTATCTGACCAGTTTGCTCGCTCTGCGGGATTTCTATAACAAAATCCTATGAGGAGTGGAGGTGCTCCTCTCAACTTAACTTCAATCCACACAGATTCCACGAAGTTCTCAAGGTGTATTATTCGTGTATAACTAATTGATTCACTTATGTACAAAAGTATACCAGTTTCTCTGCTTTGCTGAGGGTCTCTGCGTAACGTACTGTAACCTGGAATAACAACGTCAGAATCCGAAATCTGAGGTGTTAATCTTGATTCTGTGATCCCAAAAATGTGAAAACTTGTTCCAGTATTTAACAGCATTGTAGAAATATCATTGATTTTATTTATAGCATGGTTAATGTTCAGGTGCCCAACACGGAGACCCTGTTTTGTTGGCCATGTAGTAGGAGAGCTACTCATATTTAAACTCAAGTAGCGTTTTGGGGCGGTTTTTTTAAATTAAACAATATACTTATTCAAGTTATTGATACTGAATCAGCTAATTATCCAGTAAGCAAGACAACAAAATAATCAAGAGATACAAAACAGTGATGGAACCAAAATGATATATGACACTTTACGAAACACAACGTCAAGCGTAAATTAACTAGTAAAAAGACAAGGAACTGTTTCCGACGACAAACTAAGTAAACAGCGAACTGACCGACAATAAGCAAGTAGAAAATCGAAAAGCAGACTAGCACAATTAGGAAACAGGAAAATAAAAATAAAACGGTACTGTTACCGTTTATAATGATAAAGAACCAAACTAAAACTGCAGAACTAGTGTAATAGACACTTAACAAGTCTGACACAAAGCAGTTGACACAGGAGTCAATGTTGACACACTTGTCGCTTCGAAACAGCAGCCGCTTTCAATCCGATAGAAAAGGGCGAATAGCTTGACCGTCCGAACACACTGCTGTCACAAAAGCTTGTCCGATTAAAGGCGCGCAATAAAGGAGCACGCACACACCGAGTCTCTGTCTCAGGCAAGACAAAGAATGTAATTCTCTTCTCTTTGTCAAAGAGAGAGAAAAGAAGACAAGACACGGCAAATGCTTTATTAACGAAGGTAATAGCATTTAAGCAAACAGGTGCTTTATTTACATTCCGCCCACGCCCATGGGAGGGACTAATCTAATGACAATACGTTTTAAAAATGTTAGAATATCAATCAAAGAAGTAAAAAAAAAAAAAAAACAAACAACCGACTAACAAACAAACAGAAATATACATACACACGAACATAAAATAGTATTGTCAAGGGCATAATGAAAGCAGTTTCAAGCAAGCAAAAACACGTAAAACGTCGAGGGAAGAAAATATCTGTCAACTGAGGAATCAAAGAAACAACTCCGTTGCAAGTAGTAACAGTATAGCATCTTTGCATAAGTCATGTCATGAACAATTGAAAGTAATAAGGTATATTTATCTACTGAAACGTGTGACAGGTAAAAACAAGGCTTCAGAAATATAAACATGTTCAGGCTAAGCGAGAACAAAATGTGCCATGTACAAGGAATGCACAATATATATCTTTAAATGTCCTGGAATTGACGGAATGTGTGAGACCGCATTGAAGTCAACACGTGTCAAATGATGATGATGGTGAGAGAGAGAGAGAGAGAGAGAGAGAGAGAGAGAGAGAGAGAGAGAGAGAGAGATAGAGAGAGGAGAGAGAGAGAGAGAGATAGAGAGAGGGAGAGAGAGAGAGAGAGAGAGAGAGAGAGAGAGAGAGAGAGAGAGAGAGAGAGAGAGAGAGAGAGAGAGAGAGAGAGAGAGAGAGAGAGAGAGAGAGAGAGAGAGAGAGAGCACACACACCAAAAAAACCCTCGACACTCCGATGCAAGGATTGTTTTTTCTCGAAAACTCTGTCCAGACACGTTAAAATATCCAGATCTTAGGTCGTCTATATATGCGCACGACCCCGGCCCCTGGCGTTTCTCATAAATAAGCTAGGAATGCAGACAAACCTGATCTATGCTTTCGAAGCTGTTTACCGGGTACACTATTTCATTTCTGTGCCCTGTGCAGGAGGCGGAAGGGGTTGTGTATAATTATGTGTGTGGAAGGGAGGGGGGGGGTGGCCATGTATGTATGTGTGCATGGTTGGGCGGGTATGGCGAGGGGGTAGGAGCTGGTGGTAGCGCAGGAGTGACAAGAAAGGTGAAACACGCCTTTAGGCTTATTCTTAAAGACACAGTCCTTCTTGTTTAAGCACCATGGCAGACCTGACCAGGCTTTACGTGAAATGAGACCATCCCTCTACTTGGACACTCAATCAACAGCCTCGAGCCTTCTTTTGCATGATCGGAATTGTGTGATCAATTAATGTCTCGATCGTCTTAACATTCTCCGTAAACGGGAAGGTGTTTTTTCTAGATCAATGTTGAGGAGTGCCGTGGCATAAAGTGCGATATTTCAGCATGGACCTGTTGGATTGCATACACACATACGAGGCATATTATTTGGGTACAATTTCGAATCATAACAGTTAGAACAAGAACGGAGGCAAGAACAAATATGTAAGTGTGTAAGGCCACAGCCACTTACGATAGTGGTTAAAAAGACAAGGATTAAGATTTAAGGCCACGCCTTTTCTTACAATCTGTCCTTGGGACGCACAGACACACAATGATAAAATTGAAAAATTAAAAATTTAAAATTTAAAAAGTTTACCAACAAAAGGAGGTCAGAATACTTTAGCACGTGATGATTTAGATGACGATGATGATGATGATGATGATGATGATGATGATGATGATGATGATGATGAAGATGAGGCATGAAGAGCAAACATATGTTGTTATTCATTAAATAAAATGCATACTATGCAAGTAATTATAAGTAGAGAGAGAGAGAGAGAGAGAGAGAGAGAGAGAGAGAGAGAGAGAGAGAGAGAGAGAGAGAGAGAGAGAGAGAGAGAGAGAGAGAGAGAGAGACTTAGACTTAGACTTAGACTTAGAACATTTTATTCACATAAAGGGTAGACATTTTAGGCCATAGGCTTAATCTTACAATGTGCCCTTTACATTCACACAAACACATATTCACGCGTGCGCCCGACTAGAATCATAGAAACATCAAACATACAGAGAGAGAGAGAGAGAGAGAGAGAGAGAGAGAGAGAGAGAGAGAGAGAGAGAGAGAGAGAGAGAGAGAGAGAGAGAGAGAGAGAGAGAGCGAGAGAGAGAGAGAGAGAGACAGAGAGAGAGAGCGAGAGAGAGAGAGACAGAGAGAGAGACAGAGAGAGACAGAGAGAGAGAGAGAGAGAGAGAGAGAGGGAGAGAGAGACAGAGACAGAGAGAGAAACAGAGAGAGAGAGAGAGAGAGAGAGGATGCACACCTAAACAACGCATGACACTCCGAGGCAAGGATGTATTAATCTCGAACAATATGTCCAGACACGTTCAAGTATGCAGAAATTAGGTCGTATAGTTATGTGCACGACACGAGTCCCTGGCGTTTCTCGTGAATAAGCTAGGAATGAAGACGGACCTGATCTATTCTTTCGAAACTGTTTACCGAGTACACTCATTCTTTTCTGCGCTGTGTGCAGGAGGCAAACAGGGGGCTGGGTATATGCGGAGTTGGATTTGGGGAGGGGGTCACAGTAGGGTTGGCCAAGTGTGTTTGTATGTGTGCAGGGTTGGGATGGGACGGATAAGGTTTTTTTTAAATTTTTCACAACATCCACGTTTAGCGTGTCACTTTTTTTTTGCAAGCTACAGGTTTCATATTATAATATAATACTATCTTTATATACAACCGCTACTTTATATACTAAGCGTACGTTAAGAACACCAATAGCACACCCATAACTCAATTATTAACCCAAAATACATATACTTCCGAAGACAACATTAATAGTTATACTGGCTGTTTTACCAGAAATGCTCATGATTTCACGATTTCACGCGGTCCTAACCGCTATTTAGTTTTCCAGTACGCTGTAGGTGTCGTCCACTTACCCGCCTCTTGAACGCAATAGCGTATTACATATGTCGCAGCCTGAGACTTTTAATTGAAGGAAAAGACGTTATGACCATTGTTTGAAAGCCTGTCGCGGCCTGGCTGACGATGACACTAATAAATAACACGATCCTCGTGTTGCCACGTGTTTGTGTGTGTGTGTGAGTGTGTGTGTGTGTGTGTGTGTGTGTGTGTGTGTGTGAGGTTGTGTGTGTGTATGTGTGTGTGTGTGTGTATGTGTGTGTGTATGTATGTGTGTGTGTGTGTGCGTGTGTGTGTGTGTGTGTGTGTGTTTGTATGTGAATATTTCCCAATTAGTCACTGACGATCTTAACATTATTTTGCGAAAACAGGGTCGGGAGGAAGTGGGGAGGGGGGTTGGGGGGAATGAGGGAGATTGGTAGATAGTAATTTAAGGTGGAGATATGCGAATAAGTGACACACACCCTATGGCGTGATCGTCGCTAGGCCTTTTCTTGAAATCTGTCCTTGAACACACATACGTACACTCACACACACACATACGCACGCACGCACGCACACACGCACGCACGCACACAATACCACACACACATACACACACACACACACACACACACACACACACACAGAGAGAGAGAGAGAGAGAGTGAGAGAGAGAGAGAGACGGAGAGAGAGAGAGAGAGAGAGAGAGAGAGAGAGAGAGAGAGAGAGAGAGAGAGAGAGAGAGAGAGAGAGAGAGAGAGAGAGAGAGAGAGAGAGAGAGAGAGAGAGAGAGGCAAGGATTTGTTTTTCTCGAAAAGTCTGTCCAGACACGAATAAGCTAGGATTGCAGACGAACCTGTTCCATGCTGTTGAAGCTTTGTACCTTTTCCACTAATTCATGTCTGTGGTGTGTTGAGGGGGGCACGGGATGTGTGGAGGGGAGGGAGTTGGCCAAGTGTGTATGTATGTGTGCGAGATCAGGCGGGTATGCGGAGGGGCTGGGAGCTTGTGGTGACGTGAAAGGGGAAACGCTTGCAGGCCTATTCTAAAAGGCACAGTCCTTTTTGTTTAAACACTCACAGATCGCAGATATGGTCAGTCTGTTACGTGGAACGAGACCATCCCTCCACTTGGACACCCAATCAAAAGCCTCCATCCTTTCTTTGCAGGGATGGCATTTTGAAATACATTGATGTCTCGATCGCACGAGCATTCGAACACGGGAGGTTTTCGAGTCAATTATGAGGGGTACCACGGCAAAAAGTGCGATATTTCAGCAGTGATTTGGTGGATTGCATACACACATACGAGGCATATTATTTGGGTACCATTGTGGATCATAACAGGAACAAGAACAAATCTGTAATTGTCTAAGGCCAGGACCCCTAACAATAGCAGTAATAATATGCATAAGTATTCACAGTAGTTTTTGAAAATAATGCTTCTAAAGTCACCATGTAAAAAATATCTGAGTGTAACGCCGAGGGGTGTTTGAATAGTGTGTGTGTGTAAATACTCGTTGTAATTCGCAAGTATGTTATGAGTGAATGTCTGCGGATCTTCTCAGGATGGCAACAGACAGTCACGTAACTGAACGACTATAAAAACGAAGACAATTACAAAACCAACAAACATGTAAACATTAAAGGGCGGGGATATAGCTCAGTTGGTAGCGCGCTGGATTTGTATTCAGTTGGCCGCTGTCAGCGTGAGTTCGATCCTAGGTTCGGCGGAAATTTATTTCAGAGTCAACTTTGTGTGCAGACTCTCTTCGGTGTCCGAACTCCCCCCCCCCCCCCCCCCCCCCGTGTACACTACATTGGGTGTGCACGTTAAAGATCCCACGATTGACAAAAGGGTCTTTCCTGGCAAAATTGCTTAGGCACAGTTAATAATTGTCTACCTATACCCCTGTGACTTGGAATAATAGGCCGTGATAGGTAAATATGCGCCGAAATGGCTGCAATTACTGGCCGTATAAAATTTCATCCCACACGGCATCACTGCAGAGCGCCTAGAACTGTACCCACGGAATATGCGCGATATAAGACTCATTGATTGATTGATTAAAGAAGAAAAAAACGTGAAAACAAACATTATTTGTCAGATTTAATTCATCAGATAAGAAAAAAGTACATGATTACAATACAATGCAAAGGTTCTTCTCAGAAAATATATTTCATACATATTTGACATTGGATTTCTCTTCTTTGAGCCATGTGACGTCAGAGGCCTACACAACTTCATATTTGGGCGTTTCAGATTGACCGAAACTTCAAAGGAACTACAAAACACACGTCGTGTGTTTGATTGCATGTGTGTGTGCTCGTTAAATCGTCAAAACAACAACAAAGTCAGTACCTGAAAGGAATTCGATCAATACATAAATGTTATTTGCGTTTTTGACCAAAATATGACATTTTACCCAGATCGAGACAGTCATTGTTCTCATTAAATTGTTTGAACTAACACACACACAATTCGAACGTATTGACCTTGGTATATGTTATATTAGTATATCAAGAACAAATGCTGATTGTTGTCTGACGTCTTTTATAAGAAACATCTGTTCTTTTGATAGATGTGTAATATCAATCAATCAATCAATATGAGGCTTATATCGCGCGTATTCCGTGGGAACAGTTCTAAGCGCAGGGATTTATCATTTCTTTATTTATTTTTTTTTATGCAATTTATATCGCGCACATATTCAAGGCGCAGGGATTTATTTATGTCATGTGAGATGGAATTTTGTTTACACAATACATCACGCATTCACATCGGCCAGCAGATCGCAGCCATTTCGGCGCACATCCTACTTTTCACGGCCTATTATTCCAAGTCACACGGGTATTTTTGGTGGACATTTTTATCTATGCCTATACAATTTTGCCAGGAAAGACCCTTTTGTCAATCGTGGGATCTTTAACGTGCACACCCCAATGTAGTGTACACGAAGGGACCTCTGTTTTTCGTCTCATCCGAAAGACTAGCACTTGAACCCACCACCTAGGTTAGGAAAGGGGGGAGAAAATTGCTAACGCCCTGACCCAGGGTCGAACTCGCAACCTCTCGCTTCCGAGCCCAAGTGCGTTACCACTCGGCCATCCAGTTATATAACCAATTAGTTATTAATCCAGTTTAACGCCCCACCCCCCTTCCCCAACGTAGACCTCCTTTACTGCAGCGACTGAAACCTGGATTACATTTCTGTAGGTAAACATGTCAAGGATAATAAAAAAAAAACTTGCGACGACCTATTTTATTGACGACATTCACTGAAGCGTGCAAGCCCGGTCGATACATTGGCTTGCTTACACAGTCTGAGGCGACATCAGTTTACCCCTCATCACGCCACCAAGTTTGAGATTTACAAGCAATAATTATCCCAGCGAAGCTGGAGGTATCCCGTGAACGCTATTCACGACTTTCCGACCTTGACATTGTAGTGGGGGTCAAGTGGGCGTCGGCATCATTGTCCAATCAGAAATAGGGATGCGCTTCCGCTTCCTGTCCCGCCCAGTCTGCGCAAAAGAAATGGCGCAAAACTGTTTGCGCGGAAAAAGGTGATGAAAAAAAAGAACACAACCTGGTTTGATAACCAAATGATTGCGACCTTGCATTCTAGCATCATTTAATGTGGAACAACGACACATCTGATAAACAAATAGCCAGTTTGTTACCAACATGAGAAACTAGGGTTTAGAATCGAAGCGGTAAACCCGGACGCTGTTTCCGGAGAAGCTATCGAAGTACTAGTAGGTGACATGTCGTTTCACTCCGAGTGTGCCAGCACCGGCCCTCTACCCGCCAAACCCCCACTAAGCAGGGAAAGTGGTTCGACCTTGCATGACTGCAGGGCAAGTTCGATTTTGCTAGCTAAAATTGCTGCTAGTGCTGCCTTGTCTAGATCTGAAACTTTTTCAATTGGATTTTTTTTCTCTATAATACTGGAATAAGTGGGTGCTTTTCTAGATCTAAGCATCGACCGATAGATAAAGATGTTCCTTGCATTGCATTCTCCTAAATCTGTTATTCTAACCAGTTTGTTTAAGAATATAATTGTTCGTTTTTTGTTTGTTTTTAGTTGATAAGCTTACAAGATTTTTTCTTTTTTAAGTAAGTGGTTTCACACGTATAACATGAGACCCACATGCACTAGACAATGGAAGTTGAGGTCCTCGTTTAATACAACAAATGCCAGTATTATATTTCAGACTCCTTTTGGAGGAATGTGTGGGGTTTGGGTGTTGAACTTGAAGTGGTAGATTGTTTGCACAGGTATGAATGTTCGTACGTTCGAACGTGCACACATGTATGCAGGCATTTGTTTGTCAAGCAGGAACATGCAACATTTTGTTGACCGTATGTGAGTGCGTGTGTAATAAAACCAACGACAAACAATACAAAAAGCTCCAGCTCTGCTTCTTCACCAGTCACAGACGCATTGCGTTGTTCAGCTTTCCAGAAATATATTAACTCAGTCAGAACCCGCTTCATGAATATTTTATTTCAGGAAAAAGTCAATCGAATCTACACAAAAAAGGTTATTGCGTTGTTCTGTCTTTGAGACTGTATCACATGATATTGAGCTACTAGAAGAAACATGTCTGTGGCATAGTTTGACCCAACAGATAGAGAAGTCAACAGAGGTATTCTGCCGTCAGCAGCTTTATTGCTGTTTTGAATTTGATCTTGCATAATTTTATTACATAATTTTGCAACACACAAAGAAATCGTAATTGAATATTTTACGCAAAATTGAATAATTCGCAAACATGTTTGTATGAACAAATATTATTTTAAGAAAATATGAGTGTGAGGATGGACGTATTTTGAGTGAAGTAGCAGAAATTCTTTTTAAGTTCTTTAGCTACATGCACACGTTCTGTTAATTACGTTCTTAGCAGGGAGATCCAGATTAATAATACTGCTGTGACAGGTTGTGGTTTCCATGCACACTTTGAATACATGTACAGGAAAAAAAAAAAAAAAAAAAACAGTTAAAAAAAAAAATGTGCACATAGGATTAGAATATTAAAGTGTACAGAATAAAAGCAACATATGTTCAAAAACAAATCTCGTGGTTCTCTTGTCAAACCCACTGTAGTAAGCACAGAATAGACAGAATAGGAGAGAAGATTTTGGAGAAGGTGGCTTAACCTACTGAAGTAAATGATGAAGAGCATTCTAAGCATCCAGTGCCAAAGCTCTCAAATCACAAGACAAACACACTTGTTGTGGCTATCCGAACTGTTGATTTAAAAAAAAAAACATACCCACAAATTGTAAACATCTATTACAAAATTATAGATATTGTATGGATCTGTCTTTGTAAAATATACTGTACAGAAAATTTTAAATAATCTGCACAAATCTCGTGGTTCTCTTGTCAAGTAGTAGGCACAGAAAAAAACACAAAAAAAACCTGTGTTTTGTCTTGTAAATTATACTTTACTAAATGTGTACAGTATTCTAAGAAAAGAAAAATTCTTCCTTTTTATCATATCAATTGCCTCCCTTGAATTTTATTTGTAAAATAATTCTGAGAAAAAAAGCGTTCTACTTAAAAGCAGTGCAATCAAGAAAATGGGTACAACCTGTGTGTATACCTTTATTCCTTATTCTTTTTATTTAATTGAGGATGTCACTACGCAGTTTTACTGATTTTAAAAAAAATTGCTTCAAATTATCTCCCTTGAACAAACATTTCTTTTTACAATTAAATTTTGTTTACACGAAGAGGTAGTTTTAAGGGTATATACAAGAAAACAATATTGCAACCTTAGATGTATTTACATTTGGACTAATTCCATTAAAAAAAAATTCAAACTATAAATGATAAATCAAAATAAAACAGATTTTGGGGCTGTGCACAAGCTAATAGGATTAAACACGAAAGTCGTACCGAAGAATCGTCAAATACTTTTGCTAACAGCTATACTTAAACATAAGAAAATATGATCTGCATCTCTTGTTATGAAGATGATGGCACTGGTCCACCGAAGTGCATGCCATATATGCTTTACTGTGCGCTCTCCCTCTCAATGGTCTTTCCCTGGCTGACTCGATTCTGAGGAGATAAAAGAAAACACATTCAGTACAAGCTGTAAAAAATAACAACAAAACTAGTATTACTTACAGTAGCTGCTGGTTTCTGAGTATTTGATTGAAGGCCCAATCCGACTTGTAAGAAGTTTGCCCGACTGTCGCAGATTTGGTCAGGTAATTGCATGGAGTAAAATCATGCCTCAATTTGGTAACATACAAACTGCAATATTCTAAGGCTGTGAGTGTGAGAATACATCGGCGCCACTTTTTAAAAACTTTCTTTTTGTGTGTGCGCATGTTTTAGTGCCAAAAATGAATAGGCCGAGTGCTCTCTCTGCAAAACTTGTGTGAAGCTTCAGAGCTCTATCAATGGTTTGAAAGAAAAAACATACTTTTCCATGTTTGACGTTCTTGTTCCCTTCCCTGTGAAATTTACTGTCCGTAGGTTACCGGATTTTGTTAATGTCCGTGAAAACCTCAACTATTCATTGCTGAGTGCCCAGTGATAGCTATCCCCCTCAACGACCTAGCACTGCTGAATCCTGATTCTTCCCATTGTTTGATTCTGTAATGAAATTGTGTAGTTGGTAGTTATGTTGCTAACTAACATGAACCCAACCTTAAAACATGATGTAGGTGAGTAGCCCATCTAGAAAAAAGAACCTGTTCTAATTCGGAATTAGAACAGGTTCGTTTTTCTAGATGGGCTACTCACCTACATCACGTTTCATGGTTGGGTTCATGTTAGTTAGCAACATGTTTTCAAATTCTCATCAGGCAATCACGGCTGACACTAAACACAGAACAGGTGGGAAAGACATAATTCAATTTACTCACCTTCCTTGCATTGTGAGACTGGCCATATGAATCTGCTGAAGTAGTTCCTGCACATATTTAATCAAATATTCATCTTAATAACGTGTTAATATCGCTTGTTCTAGCAAATCAGACTTGACAGTTTTCTGAAGGCTTGCACAATTTAAGAGCTTGCCTGTCCCCAATCATTACAATAAGAAACAACATCTAGTATGCAAGTATTTTCAGGGTATGAAGGTTTTAATATAATGTCGGTTCTTCTGGGGGCATGGAGAAACACCTTACACAAAGTAGAACATACACAACAAATTTCAAACAATTGAAGTCACACCATAGTTTTACTCACAAACAAACAACAGCAATACAATAAACAGTCCGCAAACGCCTACATGTTGTCTACACTAGGTATAAAGAAACAAAGAAGCACATGAAGACAGGCTTTGTCAAGTAGACCATTATAGCGAATGAGCAACAGCTGATGATCCAGACCACCAAATTGACATGATTTCCCCTTATTCAGTTTGTGATTGTAGTCATATTGACGATGCATGACTTCAATTTTTCTAAGTAAGTCTCTTGGTGCGTTTACGGATACATTCATTGTCACAATTACGACCTGGGTAAACTTCAATTCATGACTTCTTTTTAACTGGCATAGACATTATGAGCATACCAGAATTATTTTCCTGTTAGACTGTCTTCTTCTTTTTCTTCTTCTGCGTTCGATATTCATGGCTGTCATATCGTCAGGTCAGTGGCTGCCATGAAGTCTGCATAAACCAATTAAATAAATAATTAAGGAAAAAAATCCTTACATCATAATAAATCAGAACCATCAAAACCACCCCCCACCCATCCAATAAAACCTGCATACAAAAACACTTCAAAATAAAAAAAATGAAAACATTTAATTCCACTTCAAAAATATAAAAGTTGTTATGCTTTATTTTCATTATCTCTTTACACACACAAAAATTGCTGTGCAAATCTTTTTAAAAACATCAATGCCCGAGACACCAGTAACCTGTTTATGTTGTTGACCTTGTAGCTTTTCAGTTTAAGAGGCTGTTCAAAAAACCGTTTCCCTGGAATCTGCACTATGATAACCATGAATAATACCATAGGGAAAATATTACATCACCAAGACCTAAAAAATAACACCAACCGACACTCCTCACCCTTATTTCACCCACTATGCCAACCCAAAGACTGGAAAATAATAATCAAATACAGAATGAACAAAAATGCTTGATTTCATTTCTTCAATGATAAGTTGAAAATCTTCATTCTTCATAATAATGTTATTGGCATAATGTGTAATTGCCACAATTTACAGAGTTTTATGAAAAAAATGATGCGATAAAAATCAAAGGGAAAACATTTGTTCATATACTGATACCTTATTTACCTTGTGGCTTGTGTGCCCCAGGTTTAGGAGCTGCTCAAACGTCCATTGCTCCTCAGTCTGCAAGAAATTAAGCGATGGCCTGAAGGAGAATGGAAAAAAAATCCTTTGTCAGCACCCTGTGTATGTGTGTGGGTGGGTGTTTTAGATAAATAGGCAGGGTGGGGGGTGTGTGGGTGTGTGCAATAGGTACCACGCCTAATGCAGTCTGCAAAACAAGTGCAACACTTCTACAGAGCTTTTATGATACAAAGCTTCAAATAAGAAACACATTACAATCAAATGAAAGCTGAGCCTGTCATTGCAAAATAAGAAGGAATATACAACAATCCAGTGGCATGTAAAATATTGTTCCTTCAGAAAGATGGCTCTGACAGCAGAAACAATTTAACTTGAAGTTTGAGTCAAAAATTATTTCTCTACATTAGCGAACGTAGGCTACTTGCAGTTATACCCCTCACACATGAAATATTCACAAATTGAATAACAGTTTGTTCCCAATGTTGCTTCCGTGTATCGGTTAGATCCATCTCGGTTAGATCCATCTGCAGAGTACGGATTGTCATCCGTTTAAAAAGGAAAAACAATCAGAACTTGTCATCAGTGATCAACCTACCTTGCAAGAGTGGGGTGAAACACTCACTTCCTGCCAACATGTCTGCAAAAAAAGGAAACAATGCCAATGAAAGCTTAAAATGATTCTTTTGTTCAATATGTGTACACGTGCTTCATTTCTGGGGTGAAAGTGTAAAATATATCGATGGATTGATAGAACAATATAGCCTCAAGTTCACCGCACCAAAAAATACTTATCAATCAACATTGTCATTACTCGATTAGCTATTCCATCTCTTTCATGTGTGTGTGTGTGATGGTGTGAGCGTGTGTGTGTTTGTGTACGTGTGTGTGTGTGTGTGTGTGTGTGTGTGTGTGTGTGTGTGTGTGTGTGTGTGTGTGTGTGTGTGTGTGTGTGTGTGTGTTTGTGAACAAGCTTTGAAAAACGTATGTTTACCTTGCTCTAGATCTACTGATTTTCGTAGGCGGAGACTTCTCTGCCGTGAGGGCGGGCGGCTTCGTTTCCCTGGCAGAATTCAACATCTTGTACAGATCTGCCGGTGATTTTCTTTTCCTCCGCTTCGTGAGTCACTTGATCCACAGATTTAACAAACATTGAATGTTCTTTTAGTTCTTGTGACGGAAGTACAATCAAGGAATTAAGTGGGCATTCCTGAGTCCTCTGCTGGCTTCATGTCCACAAAGTAAATCGCACAAACTTGCAGGGTTTGGGGGGTAGTTTATTACTTTGAAGAAGAACAGCTAGTCGTCGCTGCCCGTTCAGCATTCTTCGCGCGACTTTTGCAGAGGAAGGCATATGCATTTTTTTTCTCCTGCTAAATGTTGCCAGGGTGCACAAACTGAGAAAGCATTCCCGATTTTCCACAATGTTCTACTTCTTTAGAGTCTTTTGCACAACATGATTTATAACTGCCAGTGTTAGTGTACGTCTAATTCATGATGCCTACCTGACAGCTGGGTCAAAAGTTACGTTCGAGAAAATACTCGAACTAAGTTCCAAACAACTCGAAGAGCAGACATGTAACATGTGGGATTTTGGCAAGCGGAAACGACGTAGATCTAATGTCATTCAAGGGTATCGTAATGTGGGAATGTCAAGGCCAGTTTTTGACTGGTTTTGAACTGAAGTTGGGCTCCGAATGGAAATAAACACTTCCTCCAGCTGCGCGACCCATTGATAACAACAGTTGGAACTGGTAGGAAGATGAACAGGTCTTGTGAACTGGCTACAC
>NW_027125701.1:154808-163938 GCF_037325665.1 Littorina saxatilis
GAGAGAGAAGGAGAGAGAGACAGAGACAGAGAGAGAGAGAGAGAGAGAGAGAGAGAGAGAGAGAGAGAGAGAGAGAGAGAGAGAGAGAGAGAGAGAGAGAGAGAGAGAGAGAGAGAGAGAGAGAGAGAGAGAGAGAGAGAGAGGCAAGGATTTGTTTTTCTCGAAAAGTCTGTCCAGATACGTTAAAGCATTCAGGACTTGTCCCTGACGTTTTTCATGAATAAGCTAGGATTGCAGACGAACCTGTTCCATGCTGTTGAAGCCTTGTACACCAAAAAAACGCTCAACACTCCGAGGCAAGGATTGTTTTTTCTCGAACACTCTGTCCAGACATGTTCAATTATTCAGAATGTAGGTCGTATATATATATATAATGTGCACGACCCCGGCCCCTGGCGTTTCTCATAAATAAGCTAGGAATGCAGACGAACCTGATCTATGCTTCCGAAGCTGTTTACCGGGTACACTATTTCATTTATGTGCCGTGTGCAGGAGGCGGAAGGGGCGTGTATATGTATGTGGAAGGCGGCGGGGGGGATGGCCAAGTATGTATGTGTGCAGGGTTGGGCGGGTATGGCGAGAGGGTAGGCGGTGATGGTAGCGCATGAGTGACAAGAAAGGTGAAACACGCCTTTAGGCTTATTCTTAAAAGCACAGTCCTTCTTGTTTAAGCACCATGGCGGACCTGACCAGGCTTTACGTTGGATGAGACCATCCCCCTACTTGAACACTCAATCAACAGCCTCGAGCCTTATTTTGCATGATCGGAATTGTGTGATCAATTAATGTCTCGATCGTTTGAACGTTCTCCGTAAACGGGAAGGTGTTTTTTTTGATCAACGTTGAGGAGTGCCGTGGCATAAAGTGCGATATTTCAGCATGGACATGTTGGATTGCATACATGACGCATATTATTTGGGTACAATTTCGAATCATTACAGTTAGAACAAGAACGGAGGCAAGAACAAATATGTAAGTGTTTAAGGCCTCAACCACTTAGAATAGTGGTTAAAAAGACAAGGATTAAGATTTAAGGCTACGCATTTTCTTACAATCTGTCCTTGGGACGCACAGACACACAATGATAAAATTGAAAAATTAAAAAGTTAAAAAGTTTACCAACAAAAGGAGGTCAGAAAACTTCAGCACGTGATGATTTAGATGACGATGATGATGATGATGATGATGATGATGATGAAGATGAGGCATGAAGAGCAAACATATGTTGTTATTCATAAAATAAAATGCATACTATGCAAGTAATTATAAGTAGAGAGAGAGAGAGAGAGAGAAAGAGAGAGAGAGAGAGAGAGAGAGAGAGAGAGAGAGAAAGAGAGACAGAGAGAGACAGAGAGAGAGAGAGAGAGAGAGAGAGAGAGAGAGAGAGAGAGAGAGAGAGAGAGAGAGAGAGAGAGAGAGAGAGAGAGAGAGAGAGAGAGAGAGAGAGAGAGAGAGAGAGGCAAGGATTTGTTTTTTCTCGAAAAGTCTGTCCAGACACGTTAAAGCATTCAGGACTTGTCCCTGACGTTTTTCACGAATAAGCTAGGATTGCAGACAAACCTGTTCCATGCTGTTGAAGCTTTGTACCTGTTCCACTAATTCATGTATGTGGTGTGTTGAGGGGGGGCACGGGAGTGTGTGGAGGGGAGGGAGTTGGCCAAGTATGTATGTATGTGGGCAAGATCAGGCGGGTGTGTGGAGAGGCTGGGAGCTTGTGGTGACGCGAAAGGGGAAACGCTTGCATGCCTATTCTTAAAGGCGCAGTCCTTCTTGTTTAAACACTCACAGATCGCAGATATGGTCAGTGTGTTACGTGGGACGAGACCATCCCTCCACTTGGACACTCAATCAACAGCCTCGGTCCTTTCTTTGCAGGGATGGACTTTTGAAATAAATTGATGTCTCGATCGCACGAGCATTCGAACGCGGGAGATTTTTGAGTCAATTATGAGGGGTACCATGGCAAAAAGTGCGATATTTCAGCAGTGATTTGGTGGATTGCATACAAACATACGAGGCATATTATTCGGGTACCATTCTGGATCATAACAGGAACAAGAACAAATATGTAATTGTCTAAGGCCAAGACCCCTAACAATAGCAGAAATAATATGCATAAGTATTCACAGTAGATTTTGAAAATAATGCCTCTAAATTCACCATGTGAACAATATCTGAGTGTAACGCCGAGGGGTGTTTGAATAGTGTGTGTGTATACTCTTTGTAATCCGCAAGTCTGTTATGAGTGAATGTCTGCGGATCTTCTCAAGATGGCAACAGACAGTCACGTAACTGAACGACTACAAAAACGAAGACAATTACAAAACCAACAAACATGTAAACATTGATGAAGAAAACAACGTGAAAACCAACAGTATTTGTCAGATTTAATTCATCAGATAAGAAAAAAGTACATGATTACAATACAATGCAAAGGTTCTTTTCAGAAAATATATTTCAGTATGTATCGATTGGACATTCGATTTCCCTTCTTTGAGCCATGTGACGTCAGATGCCTACAAAACTTCATATTTGGGCGTTTCAGATTGACAGAAACTTCAAAAGAACTACAAAACACACGTCATGTGTTTGATTACATGTGTGTGTATGCTCGTTGAATCGTCAAAACAACAACAAAGTCAGTACCTGAAAGGAATTCGATCAATACATACATTTTATTTGCGTTTTTGACCAAAATATGACATTTTACACAGATCGAGACAGTCATTGTTCTCATTACATTGTTTGAACTAACACACACACAAATCGAACGTATTGACCTTGGTATATGTTATGTTAGTATATCAAGAACAAATGCTGATTGTTTTCTGACGTCTTTTATAAGAAATATCTGTCATGTTAATAGATGTGTAATATCAATCAATCAATCAATATGAGGCTTATATCGCGCGTATTCCGTGGGTACAGTTCTAAGCGCAGGGATTTTTTTTATTTATGTTTTATGTTATGCATTTTATATCGCGCACATATTCAAGGCGCAGGGATTTATTTATGCCGTGTGAGATGGAATTTCTTTTGCACAATGCATCACGCATTCACATCGGCCAGCAGATCGCAGCCATTTCGGCGCTTATCCTACTTTTCACGGCCTATTATTCCAAGTCACACGGGTATTTTGGTGGACATTTTTATATATGCCTATACAATTCTGCCAGAAAAGACCCTTTTGTCAATCGTGGGATCTTTAACGTGCACACCCCAATGTAGTGTACACGAAGGGACCTCGGTTTATCGTCTCATCCGAAAGACTAGCACTTGAACCCACCACCTAGGTTAGGAAAGGGGGGAGAAAATTGCTAACGCCCTGACCCAGGGTCGAACTCGCAACTTCTTGCTTCCGAGCGCAAGTGCGTTATCACTAGGTCACCCAGTCATATAACCAAATAGTGATTAATCCAGTTTAACGCCCCGCCCCCCTTCTCCAACGTATACCTCCTTTACTGCAGCGACTGAAACGTGGATTACATTTCTGTAGCTAAACGTGTCAAGGATAATTAAAAAAAAACTTGCGACGACCTATTTTATTGAAGACATTCACTGAAGCGTGCAAGCCCGGTCGATAAATTGGCTTGCTTGCACAGTCTGGGGCGACATCAGTTTACGCCCTCCCCCATCACGCCACCCAGTTTGAGATTTACAAGCAATAATAATTTATTTTAGTGGGAACCCACCAGCAGGACACAGAGCGGTATTTTTTTCTCTCAAAATAAACTTGGCCAAAAAATCATTGCAACCAATTTCGAACCGAAATTAAAGCATTACCTCCAGTGTCATTTCACTAAAACTGTATATGCCAGTTAAGGCCGTTCACTAATGGATAGAGAGACAATAGTATACATATAATTGAATTTACCTTTATTTCCGCGGACAGTTTTTTTTTATTTTCGCTGAAACGTAAATTCCTTTTCGCGAAAAACCGCGATTTCGCACACACACGCACATACACACACACACACACACACACACAAACACACACACACAAACACACACACACAAACATACACACACACACACATACACACACACATTTACACACACAAACGCACACACACATACACACACACAAACACACACACACACAAACACACACACACACACACACACACACACACTCCACATGCATACACACACTGACACACACACACACACACCCACACACACACACACACAAAGTGTAGTAAACGATTAGCGCCAAAGAAGGCAACATTGAAAATACAACATTACCAAAAACAACAAAAACATTGAATTACAAATAGTAATTTACACACGTGTCAAATGATGATGATGATGAGAGAGAGAGAGAGAGAGAGAGAGAGAGAGAGAGAGAGAGAGAGAGAGAGAGAGAGAGAGAGACAGAGACACAGAGAGAGAGAGAGAGAGAGAGAGAGAGAGAGAGAGAGAGAGAGAGAGACAGAGAGAGAGAGAGAAGACAAGACAAGACAAGACAAGACAAGGCAAATGCTTTATTAACGAGGGTAATGGCATTTAAGCAAACATGTGCTTTATTTACATTCCGTCCTCGCCCATGGGAGGGACTAATCTAATGATAATACGTTTTAAAAATGTTAGAATATCAATCAAAGAAGTAATAAAAACAAACAAACAAACAACCGACTAACAAACAAACAAAAATATACATACAAACAAACGCAAAATAGTATTGTCAAGGGCATAATGAAAACAGTTTCAAGCAAGCAAAAACACGTAACACGTTGAGGGAAGAAAATATCTGTGAACTGAGGAATCAAAGAAACAACTTCGTTGCAAGTAGTAACAATGTAGCATCTTTACATAAGTCATGTCATTAACAATTGAAATTAATAAAAAAAACGCTGGCGCTGGACCCGAGTACTCTTCAGACTGGCTCGCTCCCCCAGTATGAAAGTTTTTGTCTTGTGCACGTGAATTAAAAAAAAAATTATTTTACAGAATTAAAAAAATTATTAGAGTAAAATAAAACATTAAAACGTTCATAATAAACAATAGTAAACAAGACTTAAAAAAAATAGATATTTATTTTACACAATTAAAAACACTATTAGAGTAAAATTAAACATTATAACGTTCATAATAAACAATAGTAAACAAGAATTAAAAAAAACAACAACAATAGAACGCCCATGCCGGGAATCGAACCCGGATCATTTTGGCCATAGACTCTCTCGTGCTCTCTGTCTCTCTTTCACCGAGACCAAACCCTGCATTGTAATTTCTTTGCCGAGACCATTTCCCCACCCGTTGTCTGGCTTGCAAATCATGCTTTTCTCGTCACTGCGTGACGTGTTCGCCGCTCAAGTCTCCCCTTTAGTTCAGGCTGTTCGCAAAGCGACCAGCCTCCCACCGCAAAAACTCCCACCGTTAAGAGTGGCTTTTGTGATTTATTTCGCATTTAGGTCCCAGGTAACATTATGAAGTTTTAATACGATCAATCGGACCTATTATCAAGTTAGTGTATCAACTTTTGAAAGAACTGCGCCCAGTAGTTTCCCAGCAATAAGCCGTTAAGTCGAGACAGACAGACAGACAGACAGACACACACACAATTAAAGTCTGCTGGACCCTCCTACTGCGTACTCGGGGATAAGGTACATTTATCTTCTGAAAGGGGTGACAGGTAAAAACAAGGCATCAGAAATATAAACATGTTCAGGCTAAGCGAAAACAAAATGTGCCATGTACAAGGAATACACAATATATATCTTTAAAAGTCCTGGCATTGACAGAATGTGCGAGACCGCATTGAAGTCAACACGACCGTGTCAAATGATGATGATGATGATGATGATGATGATGAGAGAGAGAGAGAGAGAGAGAGAGAGAGAGAGAGAGAGAGAGAGAGAGAGAGAGAGAGAGAGAGAGAGAGAGAGAGAGAGAGAGAGAGAGAGAGAGAGAGAGAGAGAGAGAGAGAGAGAGAGAGAGAGAGAGAGAGAGAGAGAGAGAGAGAGAGAGAGAGAGAGAGAGAGAGAGAGAGAGAGAGCACACCAAAAAAACGCTCGACACTCCGAGGCAAGGATTGTTTTTTCTCGAAAACTCTGTCCAGACACGTTAAATTATTCAGAATGTAGGTCGTCTATATATATGCACGACCCCGGCCCCTGGCGTTTCTCATAAATAAGCTAGGAATGCAGACGAACCTGATCTATGCTTCCGAAGCTGTTTACCGGGCACACTATTTCATTTCTGTGCCCTGTGCAGGAGGCGGAAGAGGTTGTGTATATGTGTGTGGAAGGGGGCGGAGGCCACGTATGTATGTGTGCAGGGTTGGGCGGGTATGGCGAGGGGGTAGGAGCTGGTGGTAGCGCAGGAGTGACAAGAAAGGTGAAACACGCCTTTAGGCTTATTCTGAAAGGCACAGTCCTTCTTGTTTGAGCACCATGGCAGACCTGACCAGGCGTTACGTGGGACGAGACCATCCCCCTACTTGGACACTCAATCAATAGCCTCGAGCCTTCTTTTGCATGATCGGAATTGTGTGATCAATTAATGTCTTGATCGTATGAACGTTCTCCGTAAACGGGAAGGTTTTTTTGTGTTGTAGATCAATGTTGAGGAGCGCTGTGGCATATAGTGCGACATTTCAGCACGGACCTGTTAAATTGCATACACACATACGAGGCATATTATTTGGGTACAATTTCGAATCATTACAGTTAGAACAAGAACAGAAGCAAATGTTCTTTTTACAGAAGAATTTATTTTGTTTGGGTGTATGAACAATGTTAAGGTAGATGTGGTTTTGGATTTTATCATTTTGTTTGCAAAGTTTTATATTTATAAGAGTAAGTTACAAGAGACAAGGCCACTGTTAGAAATATTTCTAAGAAATTTGAAATACAGATTTGAAATAGAAAAATATTCCAGTTTCAAATCTGGTAACATTACCAAATTTGTAGAATTATGGTCCCCATATGAAGAGTTGGTTAGTTAGTACGCTAGGTTGTGCAGAGATGTGATGATATATATGTGTTTTGGCTTTGATTTTTGTTTGTTTCTTTTCTTTTTTTGTCTTTGTTTGACGGTATTATTAACTGACTGTATTATTATTAAGCAGGTAATACGTCCATAATGTCAAGTATTGTAATCTGCATGCTATGTTAAGCTCCGGCCTTACTTGTAGGAGAACGGTATGCTATATGTCCGTCTGTCTGTTATGTCCTAATGCTGTGTGTTGTGTATACTTGCCAAACATATCTATTATAAATGTTGATGGATGAATGATGATAAATTGTAGACGGATGCATGTTACATGTATTGATTAAAAGCTCCACAATGATGTGCTTGGCAAAAAAAAAAAAAAAAGAACAGAAGCAAGAACACATGTGTAAATGTTTAAGGCCTCAACCACTTAGAATAGTGGTTGAACAAAAAACGCAATTATCATCACGCATACAATCCATCAATACATTAAAACCTGTGTCATTATGCGGCCGAGATGCGGTCGTCCTGTCGTTAACCTGAATACTGAAACAACCAAGTTCTTGTGTCTACTTTAACCGGAAGATGACATTTCACCTACATCTGCATCTTCATTTACGTTTGCGCAGTCTTCTGCTTCACCTTTAACTGTCGTCCTACTACCGTCATTCTATCGTCATTATATCGTCTTCTGCTTCACCTTTAACTGTCGTCCTACTACCGTCATTCTATCGTCATTCTATCGTCTACGTCTACATCATCGGGATTTCTATCTACGGCTGGACTCAGTTGGTTATTTGAGTATTACCCTTATTACCTAGCTCGATAAATAAGCCTATTACTCCAGCAGGTAATTAACTTAAAAGTGTGTGTGTGCGTATGTGTTATAAATATGTTTATAAGTGAACAATACTAGTTCCTCTTATACTACAATTTGTGTTTGTGGAACTTTATTATGCAAGATTCTTATTGAGTCGGTGGTTGACTGGCTGCGCGCGTGTGTGATGCATGTGTGTGTGTGACAACTGCCCCTTTGTAATAGTTACCCTACGTTTTTTGGTCAGGACAATTTTAGGGCTCCAGTCATCGCTTTAAATCAACCCTATTTCAAACTTCAAACCAATTTACCTGACTTCTTGCTCTCTTATCCGCATTAGTATTCTTGTATAGGAAGGATCGGTGCGTGCTTTGTCAAAACAGAGATCAGATGTGGATTAAACAGTGTTGGAAGACAAACAATTGCTATTTTATCGACCAAGCATACTATACACGCACAGGCAAAGAAAACGACCAAACATACAATACACGCACAGGCAAAGATAACGACCAAACATAAACAAACATACTATGACCAAACATAACCAACATACTATACGCGCGCAGGCAAAGAGAACAATCAGCACATGTAATAATTACTGACAACTAATAATCAATCAATCAATCAATCAATGAGGCTTATATCGCGCATATTCCGTGGGTACAGTTCTAGGCGCTGTGCAGAGATGCCGTGTGAGATGAAATTTTATACGGCCAGTAGATTGCAGCCATGTCGGCGCATATTTACCTTTCACGGCCTTATTCCAAGTCACACGGGTATGGTAGACAATTATTAATTGTGCCTAAGCAATTTTGCCAGGAAAGACCCTTTTGTCAATCGTGGGATCTTTAACGTGCACACCCAATGTAGTATACACGGGGGGTGGTTCGGACACCGAAGAGAGTCTGCACACAAAGTTGACTCTGTGAAATAAATTTCCGCCGAACCTGGGATCGAACTCGCGCTGACAGCGGCCAACTGAATACAAATCCAGCGCGCTACCAACTGAGCTATATCCCCGCCCATAATGCAGGCATACAATGACAATCCAATACACAGCCTAAGCACAAGAACCACAATAGGCTTCTGTATAAAAACGTGTCAACAATACTATTTACACACACACAAACAGTGCTGACACAAAGCGCAGAAAATATATATACACGTTATTTTAGGCACTAGGTAGGGGGTGAGGTGGGGCGGGATGGGGTGGATGGGGAGATGCTGGAGGGGAAATCACTTGCGCTGAAAGAGGTGTGTTTTGAGGTTTGTCTTGAATGTAGTGAGAGAATATTCTGTGTGTCTGAGAGGCAGAGGTAATCTATTCCAGGTCACAGGGGATGGGCGTTTACGTAGTACTACCGGTACAACCTGTGC
>NW_027125701.1:166638-191893 GCF_037325665.1 Littorina saxatilis
GTGTGTATGTGTATGTGCGTGTGTGTGCGAAATCGCGGTTTTCCGCAAAAAAGGAATTTACGTTTCAGCGGAAAAAAAAACTGTCCGCGGAAATAAATGTAAATTAAATTATATGTATACTATTGTCTCTCTATCCATTAGTGAACGGCCTTAACTGGCATATACAGTTTTAGTGAAATGACACTGGAGGTAATGCTTTAATTTGGGTTCGAAATTGGTTGCAATTTGGCCAAGTTTATTTCGAGAAAAAAAAAATACCGCTCTGTGTCCTGCTGGTGGGTTCCCACCAAAATAAATAACCATTGCTTGTAAATCTCAAACTGGGTGGCGTGATGGGGGAGGGGGTAAACTGATGTCGCCTCAGACTGTGCAAGCAAGCCAATTTATCAACCGGGCTTGCACGCTTCAGTGAATGTCTTCGATAAAATAGGTCGTCGCCAGGTTTTTTGTGTGTATTATCCTTGACACGTTTACCTACAGAAATGTAATCCACGTTTCAATCGCTGCAGTAAATGAGGTCTACGTTGGGGAGGGGGGGGGGGGGGTGGGGCGTTAAACTGAATTAATAACTAATTGGTTATATTACAAATCTATTAAAAGGACAGATGTTTCTTATAAAAGACGTCAGAAAACAATCAGCATTTGTTCTTGATATACTAATATAACATATACCAAGGTCAATACGTTCGATTTTTGTGTGTGTTAATTCATTTGAATGTCTCCAAAAACACAATGGTAACAACTTTTTTTCCTCACGAGGATATTGGTTAATTAAATGATGGCAGTGTCACACCATACATCGCGTGATCACGGCGTGATGTTAAATATTCAGGGGTAAGTATGTTGAGGATCATATGTGTCCTTGACAGAGAAACTGCGACAGGCATTCCAACAATAAAACCCACTTAAATAGAGGGGTTTGTTTGTCACCCGCTTTATCACTTTTTCCTGGTGGCTGCCTTCCGCGTCGTCTCCAAGAGAACGCCAGTAGTAAATATCAAGAACGGATAACAGGTGGTATATTACCCTTCACGAAACGAATACACAACATTCAGCCATTTTTAACAAATGTTCCTAACATCGTAACGCGTCTGAAGCAAAAAAAGAACACCCTGATGCCGAATCTTTTGCATAACAAAAATGTTAATACCACAGACAAAAGACATTCAGTAGAGAAATGTGTACATGTTACTATTTCGACGACACTGAGAGCGTCCTAGGAAATCTATTCCCGGATAGGACTCCGTGAAATCGTACAATGTCTGCAAGCTGCTGTCACAGGTTGTCCAGGTCGTGCCATTCGAGCAGCACCACCACCATTACTCACTGTGTCATGTAATGCTAGTACATGCTGTTGTAAGTGTGTTCCATAAGGTTAGAACTGCTTTTTTCGTGAGAAGATTTAAATCGTTATGTAAACCATGTGAGGCAGACTGGGCCTTTAAACTATAAATCGTTAAATTGTTGATCATGTTTGGCTACCATTCGGCAAATGTGTTCTTCTAACTTTGACGCACGGATCGCCCCAATGCTCTTGTATGGCTCAGAGGTATGGGGATGTGGAAAATAAGTATGACACTGTAGAAAGGGTCAACACGCGCACACACACACACACACACACACACACACACACACACACACACACACACACACACACACACACACACACACACACACACACACACACACACACACACACACACACACACACACCATCAACTGTATGTTATTGTTTGCTTTAACGCCCCACCCAGCGTGCTATCTGGCGTCGAATAAAAGCAGACAATAAAATTGAACTGGTTTTTTTTAGTTTAGCTTTGACCACACAACACACATAATCCTGTCCCTCGCTGTCAATTTCAAAGCACAGATCATGCTAAAATCACGTTCACAGTTGTTCTGTACAATTCTGCACTATTCTCCACATATCCTGTACGTGAGCCGGCCTTTCAAAAGAAGACAAATTATTCTACGTTATTTGCGTTTTTGACCAAAATATGACATTTTACACAGATCTCGACAGTCATTGTTCACCTCGACCGCTATCGCAGTCTCGGAGAACAATGACTGTCGAGATCTGTGTACAATGTCATATTTTGGTCAAAAACGCAAATAGCATTTATGTATTGATCGAATTCCTTTCAGGTACTGACTTTGTTGTTGTTTTGACGATTGAACGAGCACACACACATGCAATCAAACACATGACGTGTGTTTTGTAGTTCCTTTGAAGTTTCGGTCAATCTGAAACGCCCAAATATGAAGTTGTGTAGGCCTCTGACGTCACACGGCTCAAAGAAGAGAAATCCAATGTTCAATCGATACATACTGAAATATATTTTCTGAGAAGAACCTTTGCATTGTATTGTAATCATGTACTTTTTTCTTATCTGATGAATTAAATCTGACAAATAATGTTTGTTTTCACGTTGTTCTCTTCATCAATGTTTACATGTTTGTTGGTTTTGTAATTGTCTTCGTTTTTATAGTCGTTCAGTTACGTGACTGTCTGTTGCCATCCTGAGAAGATCCGCAGACATTCACTCATATCAATCAATCAATCAATCAATCAATATGAAGCTTATATAGCGCGTATTCCGTGGGTACAGTTCTAAGCGCTTGTCGAAGAGTTGTCAACACAGGACTAACAAAGAAACTAAAATCTTCAGACGGACACGAACCCTATCACACACTAGCAAACCCTGGTAAACATACAACAAACAACTGTTTAACAACAATGTACACATCAATAGCTAGGTCCAAACAAAATAATATTAAGCACAAAGAAAATCCCTCTCACAGAGCACAGCACAAGAATGTCTTTTGGGGCACAACACATCACGTCGAGCATGAAAGTCGCAGCCAGCTACGGGAAGAACTGAGTCTTCAACCTACACTTGAACGCGTCAAGATAGGGGCTCTGGCGAAGCTCAAGCGGCAGGGAGTTCCAGACGGAGGGGCCCGCGGAGGGAAATGCACGCTGACCAGCAGATGCGAGTTTCGAGCGAGGGATGTGGAGGCGGAGAGGGTCAGCAGCAGAACGAAGGGGACGGTCGGAGGGCTGGGTGTACAGGTCCAGGGAGGATTGAAGGTACTCGGGAGCAGAGTCGTTGAGACACTTGTAGACCAGAGTGGACAGTTTGTAGGAGATTCGGGTGTTGACAGGGAGCCAGTGCAAGGAGCGAAGTAGGGGGCCAGTGTGGTCTCGCTTCGTCTTCCTCAACGTCAGCCTGGCAGCGGCGTTCTGGACTCGTTGTAGGCCATGAATGGACGAGGCGGGGAGGCCAGCCAGAAGGGAGTTGCAGTAGTCCAGACGACTGAAGATGAGGGAGACAACCAGCTTGACACAGGCGTCGTCGGATGGAGGCGATGCGTCGTAGGTGGAAAAAGCAGGTCTTGACGATGAAGGAGATGTGTGTCTGCATGGAGAGAGTGGAGTCGAGAAAGACGCCAAGGCTCTTGACAGCAGGGGAGAATGGAACAGTCGCGTCATCCAGCTGGAGGTCGGTCACAGTGAGGGAAGCAATCTTCTGTCGTGTTCCAACGAGAAGGGCCTCCGTCTTCTCACTGTTCAGCTTCAACTTGTTCTCAGTCATCCAGTTCTTGATGTCAGTGAAACAACTGGAGATGGATCCAAGGAGATCGTCAACGTCCTCCGGCTTGGCGCTGTTCTGGAGCTGCGTGTCATCGGCAAAGGAGTTGTAGTTCAGGCCGTGGCGTTCGATGACCAGGGAGAGGGGTTGGGTGTACAGGGTGAAAAGGACAGGGCCGAGGACAGATCCTTGTGGGACGCCGAAGCGGACAGGGACAGGCTGAGAAGAGAACGAATCAGTGGTGACAGTCTGAGAGCGGTTCTGGAGGTAGTTCCTGAACCAAGAGAGGGCGGTGTCGTGAATGCCGAACGTGGAACTGAGGCGATCGACGAGTAGCTGGTGGTCGATCGTGTCGAAGGCCGCGGAAAGGTCCAGCAGCACAAGGGCAGAGACGAGACCGCTATCTGTTGCGTTCAGGAGGTCCGTGGTGATTCGCAGGAGCGCCGTCTCGGTGCTGTGGTGAGGGCGGTACGCTGACTTGCACACAGGCATCAGCGAGTTCCGAGACAGGTGAGCGCTCAACTGCTCCAGGATGATACGCTCCAGAAGCTTGGAGAGGAAGGGCAGGTTGGACACAGGACGGTAGTTCTTCAACTCGTTGACGTCAAGGCCGGGCTTCTTGATGAGTGGGCGGACAACGGCAGACTTGAAGCAGTCGGGAACGACGCCTGTGGCCAGGGATATGTTGATGATATCTGTGATAGACGGCAGGAGCTTGTCCAGACACTTGGTGAAGAGGAAGCCTGGCAGGGGGTCTAGCTCGCAGGTCTTGATGGCCGTTTTGGTGATGAGTCGCTTGACGTGGTTTTGAGTGACAGGCTGAAAGCACGTGAGGGGGGAGCCGGAGAAGGAAGGGGAGGGTGGGGATGGGACGAAGGGCTGCTGATCGAGTGTTTTCCGAAGCTTGTCAATCTTGTCCTTGAAGAACTCCGAGAATAACTCCGGGATATCCTGTGGTGGGTGAGCAGTGGGTAAGGGGGCAGCGGGGGAGGAGCCCAGGAGAGAGGACATGATGGAGAACAGCTCCCTGGATGATGAGGCGTTGACGATGCGGTCGTGGAAGTGCTCGACCTTGGCAGCAGTGATGGCTTGCGTGACTCGAAGCACCGCATCCCTGAGAATCTGCTTATGAACCTCCAGGCCAGAGTGTCGCCATGCACGCTCCGCTCGCCGTCTCTCGATCTTGGCGGCTGTGATGTCCTCAGAGAACCAGGGAGCCGGCTGTCGCTCAGAGACTGCGCATAGGGATGGCGGGGCGTGTTTGTCGAGGAGCTGGCGCAGAGTCAAGCTGAAGAAATGGGCGGGGTCAGAGGACGGGTCTCGCTGGGCAAGCAGCAGGGCAGCTTCGTCTCCAAAAGCATCTGTCTCAATGTCTCGTAGCTTGCGACGTGTGACCATCTTCCGCTTCTGTGCTGGCTTGGTGATGTTGACGAGGAAGTTGATGGCAGTGTGGTCGGAGACAAAATGGTCGTTGGCGACGAGGCTGGAGACCAGATTGTCATAACAGACTTGCGGATTACAAAGAATATTCACACAAACTATTCAAACACCCCTCGGCGTTACACTCAGATATTTTTCACATGGTGAATTTAGAGGCATTATTTTCAAAATCTACTGTGAATACTTATGCATATTATTTCTGCTATTGTTAGGGGTCTTGGCCTTAGACAATTACAGATTTGTTCTTGTTCCTGTTATGATCCACAATGGTACCCACATAATATAATAATAATTATAATAATAATAAATGAGCATTTATATAGCGCAACTTCATAACTTTACAATTATGCTCTTTGCGCTTGACACATTTAAAATTAAAACACAGTTATACAAGCATTTACAACTACATTCATAGTCAACAACGCTTAATTAAAAGCATACACCATCAAACATACATTACAAAAGATTCTTCCACTAACTAAGTAATAAAAACATGAATAAAATAGGTAGTAAAAAACAAGGAAATACCAGCTGAATACCCTTAATCAAACAGAACATGTTATCAACAATACTGAAAACAGTCCTAGATGTTTATATACATTATCACTAAAACAACAAATACACTACATGTAGCCTACTGATGGACTGAGAAAACAAAATCAGGGGTTGTATTTCTTGAAGAGTGCTCGTTTGAATGCTTGGGGTGACTGAGAGTGGCGGATGTGAAAGGGGAGAGAATTCCATTGTGTGGGTGCGCAGAAAGTAAAAGTGCGTTGTCCGTATGTTTTGGTTTTGGTGTGTGGAATGGTAAGGATGCGACAGTCAGAAGAGGCACGGAGTTGTCTTGCTGGAGAATAGACGGTGAGGAGTTCAGAGAAGTAAGCAGGAGACGAGCCAGAAAAGAGGTTAAAGCAGAGGGTGGACAGTTTGTAGTCAATGCGGGCTTGAATATATAACCTGTGCAGTGTGTGAAGAAGTGGTGTTGCGTGATCTCGTTTTCGTGCTTTCAGAATGAGGCGTGCTGCCGAGGTTTGGACTTTTTGTAGTTTATGCAGGAGGTACAGAGGACAGCCAGAGAGAAGAGAGTTGCTGTAGTCAAGTTTAGAAAGAACAAAGGCACAGACAAGAGTGTTAGTTGTTTGAGAGGAGAGTGTGTGGCGAATGGTGCTGATCTTACGAAGCTCAAAATAAGCTGCTCTACAGACTAAAGATATATGTTTGTTAAGGGTCATGTCGGATGAAAGGGTGAATCCAAGGTTTCTAGCTGATGGTGAGAAAAGAATGTCGGTGTTGCCTATTTGAACAGAAACAGGTTGGGGAGAGGGAAATGTAGTATTCTTCTGTTTGCACAGTAAGACTTCAGCCTTATCATCATTCAGCTTAAGTTTGTTATCGATCATCCAAGATTTAACATCAGTGATGCATGTCTGAATGGTCTGGATGGCGGAATGTGTCTCTGCAGAGGTACTGGGTTTATACAGCTGGGTGTCATCAGCAAAAGACTGATTTAAAACAGAATGATTTTGAATCAGTGTGGAGAGGGGCTTAGTGTACATGATGAAAAGGATGGGACCGAGTACTGAACCTTGAGGAACGCCGAAAGAAAGTGGGGCTGGAGCAGACATCTGGCCATCGACAAGCACAGCCTGAGTCCTGCCAATGAGATAGGACTCAAGCCATGCTAGCGGTGGACCGGATATGCCGTACAGAGTCTGAAGTCTATGGAGAAGCGTGGCATGGTCAATCGTGTCGAACGCTGCAGAAAGGTCAAGTAGAGTAAGCACGGACACATCACCACCATCCAGAGCAGACAGAATGTCACTGATTACTTTAAGTAGGGCTGTTTCAGTGAGAAGGGCGATAAGCGGACTGAGAGTGCGATATCAAATCATGGGTGTTCAAATATGACAACAGCTGCTTCAAAACTACCTTTTCAAAAAATATGCCTCGTATGTTTGTATGCAATCCACCAAATCACTGCTGAAATATCGCACTTTTTGCCATGGTACCCCTCATAATTGACTCAAAAATCTCCCGCGTTCGAATGCTCGTGCGATCGAGACATTAATGTATCTGAAAATGTCATCCCTGCAAAGAAAGGACCGAGGCTGTTGATTGGGTGTTCAAGTGGAGGGATGGTCTCGTCCCACGTAACAGACTGACCATATCTGCGATCTGTGATTGCTTAAACAAGAAGGATTGTGCCTTTCAGAATAGGCATGCTAGCGTGTTCCCCGTTCGTGTCATCACAAGCTCCCAGCCCCTCTGCATACCCGCCTGATCTTGCACACATACATACACACTTGGCCAACTCCCTCCCATCCACACACTCCCGTGCCCCCCCCCCTCAACACACCACAGACAAGAATTAGTGGAACAGGTACAAGGCTTCAACAGCATGGAACAGGTTCGTCTGCAATCCTAGCTTATTCATGAAAAACGTCAGGGACAAGTCCTGAATGCTTTAACGTATCTGGACAGACTTTTCGAGAAAAACAAATCCTTGCCTCTCTCTCTCTCTCTCTCCCTCTCTCTCTCCCTCTCTCTCTCTCTCTCTCTCTCTCTCTCTCTCTCTCTCTCTCTCTCTCTCTCTCTCTCTCTCTCTCTCTCTCTCTCTCTCTCTCTCTCTCTCTCTCTCTCTCTCTCTCTCTCTCTCTCTCTCTCTCTCTCTCTCTCTCTCTCTCTCTCTCTCTCTCTCTCTCTCTCTCTCTCTCTCTCTCTCTCTCTCTCTCTCAGTCTGTGTGTGTGTGTGTGTGTGTGTGTGTGTGTGTGTGTGTGTGTTTGTGTGTGTGTGTGCGTGTGTGTGTGTGTGTGTGTGTGTGTGTGTGTGTGTGTGTGTGGTATTGTGTACGTGCGTGCATGCGTATGTGTGTGTGTGAGTGTGCGTGTGTGTGTTCAAGGACAGATTTCAAGAAAATTCCTAGCGACGATCACACTATAGAGTGTGTCACTAATTTGCATACCTCCACCTTAAATTACCATATATCCACCAATCTCCCTAATTCCCCCCAACCCCCTCCCCACTTCCTCCCGCCCCTGTTTTCGCAAAATAATGTTAAGATCGTCAGTGCCTAATTGGGAAATATTCACACACACAAACACACACACACAGACACACACACACACACACAGACACACACACACACACGCACACACACACGCACATACACCACGACCCTCGTTTCGATTCCCCCTCGATGTTAAAATATTTAGTCAAAACTTGACTAAATATCAAAAGTAAACTCTTAGTTGGCTGACAAACACTCAACTCAATTACGGTCAAGCAAGGTACCTGAACACTTGACAACGACAGTAACATTTTTAGAAACATCTCATGTCTTCAATTCGGAATGCTGGTACGGTGGGTTTTTTCCCCACAACAGGCCATCTATTTGCTGTGTTGTTGTTTGTGTATTTCTTGTCATACCGTGTCCATTGTGCGTAATGCACCCTCATAATACACAATGACAAAGGACCATATGTTTTATTTTGACCAATGTAGGAACATTGTTTGAGTAATGAGGAACTGCGGGGTCTAGGTACAGCGTGTTTTACGAGCCAAGCTGTACATTTCTGTGTGTAGCAACATAATATATGATTCATGTGTGTGGTATTGTGTATTATCCTACATACTTGAGAGGAACCACCCATGTCAAAAATAACTGTCGCTTCGCACGTGTGTATATTATGTAAATGAGTTCCGGTCAAACTTCATGTAGCTTGGCTGAGACCTCAGAAGTACGTGTGTACTTGTGTACAGGTAAATAAAGGCGTTGTGTTAAAAAAAAAATGTAGTACTTATTACACACACACACACACACACACACACACACACACACACACACACACACACACACACACACACACACACACACACACACACTCACATACGCCACACCCTCATCTCGATTCCCAGTCAATGTTTACACATTTATTCATAACTTGACTAAATGTAAAAACGATGGACACATTTTTGAAAGTCTTTTTTTCTCTCATTGTCAATGTGGCCAATCATGTGCTTTCTGTACAAGTCATTTTGAATGGAAGAAGAAGACGTCTTGTGCAGCGTTCAGTCACACAATGTGAGTATGACACCCCTTCAGCGTTTGGCAGATGGTAGGCCTATCACTACAGGCCTATCACTAAACCTGCCTATTCGACCACCTCTCTGTAACGACCACCTTCCTATTACGGCCAACCAAAGGAATACCTGTATCATTCACCTTTTCATCGCGACCACCTGTCCATATCGACCATTTTGGTCGGTCCCTTGCATTGCCTTTATAGACAGGTTTGACTGCACTTTTCCCCAATAATATGTTGCATTATATATTTTCAGAAAACAAATACCGCTCTGTGTCCTGCGGGTGGGTTCCCAAGTAGAACCCCTAAGAATAATATTGTTTAAATCAACTGTAATGTAGCAAATAATGTGCGGACTAGCAGGACATGATCAGCGAAACTAGATTTCCGTGTGACCCCAGACACTGCTGTCACAAGTTGTCCCTGTTGTGTCATTGGAGCACCCTCCCCCCCCCCCCCCCCCCCCTCACCTCTGCACTCTCCTCTAATACCAGCATCAATCGAGGTCAACGCCGTAGTATACAGCAACATTAATGCTACAAACGCACAGGTCCGGTTCGCAAACACTCCAAAGGAAAATTAACTTGCCATGCAGATTCGTCAGATTTTTGTTGGCTACTCCCTCTCTCCCCTCCTCTCGCCCTCTCTGTCTGTCTTTCTCTCTGTCTCTTTTTCTGTCTGTCTGTAACTTTCTGTCTCTCTGTCTCTCTTCGTCAAACGAATTTGTCAGGAGTGATGTCCCTCAAGGGTCTGTATTAGGACCTAGTATCTTGTTCTGTCAGTTGGCTCAACTCAAGTGCAGCAAGTTAGGGAACATAGACTATTAGTTGTTACCATTGATCAAGAGTTGAAATGGCAAACTCATTTGAGTAATATTTGCAAAGTAGTATCAAAGAATTTGTACCTGTTATCAAAATTAAGGCATTACGCCGATTCTGAAGCACTCAAAATGTTCTATTACGCCCACATAATGCCTCATATAAACTTCGCTTCAACACTTTGGGATAACTGCAGTGATGTTCATTTAAAAAGACTCAATTTCCTGCATCGCCGAGCTGCAAAACTTATTCTGCATGATTTGAATAGGTCCACGGATGATAAACTAAAGCTCCTGAATTTCCTCCCCTTGAAAGATCAGTTGACGTTAAACAAGGCTGTGTTCATGTATACAATTCTAAATGACGACTGTCCTAAATATTTGCAATCACATTTCAAACATGCCACAAAAAGATATGGGTCCCAAAAAATCATCCCTCCTATACCTCGCATAGACCTCTATAAATCGAGCTTAGCCTTCTCGGGAGCTTTTCTCTGGAACTCCTTCCCCCAACAGATAAGAAATGCAACTTCAGTGAAAATATTTAAGAGACAGTCACGTTCACACATCATTCGTGAATGAAATGTCTTGTTTGATTGTTATTTTGTTGAACATTTTGTACTAGTGTTAACGGATGTGTAGCTGATTTAAGCAACTTAATTCTCAAAATGAAAGGTTTAACTATGTCAATGTAATTTTGTAATGTTTGAGTTCTCCTTATATAATTCCTTAAATGCACATTGTGTTGCAATCCATACAATGTAATTCTGTATCTTATATGATTGAATTTTTATTTTTTTATGTCCGTCTGTCTTTATGTGTTATATAAAGGACAGGTGGGAAGAATAGGCTTTGCCTAAAACCTTTATCCTTTTGTAATAAAGTTCTGAGTCTGAGTCTGAGTCTCTCTGTCTCTGTCTGTCTCTCTGTCTCGCTCTCTGTCTCATAACTTATATAGCGTGTGTGTGTGCGTGTGTGTGCGTGTGTGTGTGTGTGTGTGTGTGTGTGTGTGTGTACGTGAGTGTACATGTGTGTGTGTGTGAGTGTGAGAGAGAGAGTGCTGCACGTGTATGTATGCGCGTGTGTGTGTGTGTGTGTGTGTGTGTGCGTGTGTGTGTGCGTGTGTGTGTATAGGTATATGCGTGTGTGTATGCGTGTGTGAGTGTGTGTGTGTGTGTGTGTGTGTGCGTGCGCACGCGCGCAAAATGTGTCCGACTCCCCGTTCGTTTTCTGGCCCGAATAAGTGCCTGTATGCCAAAGGCTTTGTGTGGATGAAGTATCAGATTGGCAGTTAGATTGGAAATCCAAATATTTCTTAAACTTCATTTGTCCTCAGAATGTGTACACCAGGTTCATTGGTTTTTTTGTTTTGTTTTTTTTACTGAAAAGCACTTATTTGTTTACCTATTGACTCATTTTGCTGAGTTATAAAACACTCTCACCCACTCCTTTGCCCAGCTACTTTCTCTAGGTCCCTTCATTATTCGTTTTTTTCTGCAAGACTGCAAGTACACGCTCCGTTTTGTCAGCATGCACATTATGGTTTATTGCAGTAATAAATCAAAACTTCGTTGGCTCATCGTATACAAAATAATGTCACAACTGCCTTTCACGGAGAAGTGTCCGGCCAACATACTTTGGCTGACTTAGCCAACCACCATGGTTTCTCACAATCACAAGGGAGCCGCCATTTGCATTTCACGCCCAGATTCTATTGCCGACCGTTGACGAGGGGTGCTTGAGGTCGAGAGTTTTGGATCGCAGTGCTGACTCCCAGGCAACACGTCAATAGCTTTACAGGAAGTCGACATAAAAGTGCTTTGTTAGACCTAGTGTATTTGTGAGGGAGGGGCTTCCGATAGGTGGCAGGTGCACACGGGTTGGCCTGGCAGGAAGGGGAGTGGGTAGAGCATAATTATGGTGGGGTGATTTTGAGTCTTTATAAAAGCGTATATTAGCTGTGTAAGGTGGTGCTGGATGGGAGGGGGGGGGAGGAGGAAACCCCGCTCACAGCCAGCCCGGGTGTGCTGTGCAAATAATATCCAACAAATAGCAGCCATTCACCGAGGCATTCATGGTGCTGCAACTACTGTGCTGCATGACGCTAGTTTGATGAGTAGAAGTGGGGTAGATTTCTCGTGAGCCCTTACAGCGTCGACTGCGTACATGAAACATAAAAGACCTATTGAGACCTTCATGACTCGTGCGTTTTGTGTGTGTGTTTGTGTATGTGTGTTTGTACATGCGTGTGTGCGTGAGTACCTGTGTGCGTGCGTGTATATATGTATGCGGGTTTGTGTGTGTGTTTGCGTGTGCGTGCGTGTATGTGTGTGTGTGTGTGTGTGTGTGTGTGTGTGTGTGTGTGTTTATGCGTGTGTGCGCGTGTGTGTATATGTGTGAGTCTGAGTAAGAGAGAGAGAGGGGGGGATCGGATATATTTAGAAAGAGCGAGAGAAATAAAATGATGATGGGAGTAGGCCTACTGGTATAATGCCATATGTTCGAATGCGAGTGGTCGCGTTAAATAACAATGAAGACAATTAAAGCCGATTAGTCTGCCTAATGTATGTGCGTGTGTGTGTTTGATGGGGGTGGGGGGTGGGGTATCGGTTACTGACGTTATAGCAGTGTCATACCAGACAGAGTGTTATCACCGCGTGGTGTCAAGTCGGGGTATGTACGTTGAGGACAGTGTGTCCTTGACAATAAAGCTTGGGCAGGCATTCCCACGGGGAAACAAAAAACAACTTTAATAGGGGTGTCGGTTTACAAACCGCTATCTTTCTTTTTGTTGATGGCCCACTTTCGCGACGCCACCTTAATAACGCAAGTAATACATGTTTGGAACGGAAATCCAGATGTAGATTACCCTTCACAAAACGAATGAAGTGCAGTCAGTCATAGTTCACCTTCGTTTTCTTGCATCGTAAATCAAATAAAGAACACCCTGTTATCGATCCCTTAACAATACAAAATAAGCTACTCACAAAAAGTTAAGGATCACTTGCACACAAATTCATAACTTTCCAAATAAGAAAGCCAATGCGTTGGTATTTGGCAAACGTTTAATTCAATGCTTTAGTGATAACGATACAACATTTCCTTCAATTTCGAGCAATCGTTTGGTCTGTACATTTTATCAAAGTGTGTACGTATCGAAATTTAATTTCACAAAGTCGTTGAAATCACAAGACATGGCATTCAGATGCTCCCAAAAGTTCAGTAATGCGTGTAACCGCCCTGGCTGTTCTGGCACTCGACGCAGCGAGTCCTCATAGAGTTGACCAGGGTGGTGAAGATCCTCTGTGGAAGCGCCTGCCACTCAGCCTGCAGCATCTGGCAGAGGTGCTGGACATCCCTGGGATGGGGGAGGTTGCTCCTCACTTTGCGATCCAACTCATCCCAGAGGTTCTCAATCAGGTTGAGATCGGGACTGCATGCTGGCCACTCCATTCTGTTGACTCCCGACTGCTGCATTTAGTCGTTGACCCCCCTCGCCCTGTGGGGGCGAGCGTTGTCATCCTGGTAGACAGCCTGCGGTCCCATCTGCTGCAGTGTAGGCACAGCCAGCGGTCGAAGGATCTCATCCCGGTATCGAAGGCCAGTCAGGTTACCCTGTACATGAAACAAGGGTGTTCTGTGGTGAAGTCTGAGGGCCCCCCAGACCATTACAGAACCTCCACCAAAGGCCACCTTTTCTTGGACAGTGGCGTCAATGTAGCGTTCCCCTTGGCGCCTCCAGACCCTCAGTCGGTTGTCGTTGTGGTTCAGGGTGAAACGTGATTCATCACTGAACAGAACCTGGGACCATTGCTGACGTGTCCAACTCACGTGACCTTTGCAGAAGGCGCGGCGTGCTGCCCTATGGGCTGGAGTTAAGCGTGGCCGTACAGCTGGGCGACGAGAACGGAGGTTAAACCCATGAAGGCGATTCCTTATGGTCTGCTGGCTGATGTTGGTGTTAGTAGCCACCCTCAGCTGCCTTCGAATAATGCTGGAAGAGGCTGTTCTTGTTTGCAAGGCTAGTCGTTCAATGAGACGATCTTCACGTGGAGTTGTCTTCTTTGGTCACCCAGGTCTGCGTCTTTCCTGGACCCTCCCAGTGGCTGTGAAACGTTGAATCAGTCTGGCAATGACCGAGATGGACACGTGAAGTCGCCTGGCCACTTCTCGCTTGGGGACACCATCTTGGAACCATGCAACAGCTCGTCCCCTCTCAAACTTGTTCAATTTTCGTCGTGGAGGCATTGTCAGATAATGCCTAATACTGGTGGTATGTCTTCTCAAAAAGCCAAGCAAGTGACAGCATCTCACACATAAACAGCAGTGCTTGCACGTGCATAATGGTTTTTCCATGTGGCTTGTGCAATGTGTTCGGGCTGAACGGTCCAAAACAAGGTCCTTTTTCGCAAGTTTCCACTTTTTCTTTTGCTACCAAGCTCAGTAGTAGGGAATCCCGTGCAATTTTCCCACTAACACAACATCGCCCACTTACAGCTGAACAAGAATTCATAACAATTTGGTTTGACTGAGAAATAAATAACAGTAGCGAACTGATTTTATTGAGCACCTGTTTTCTCATAGTGATCCTTAACTTTTTGTGAGTAGTGTATATACCGAGAGGCATAAATTCCGCAAACGGAACTTTAAAAAATCACAAAAAATCAACTCAGTGGTGAATGTTTTCAATGTTTGAATATTTTATTTATTGGCCATTTTAGTGTTTATAAACCTTCGCTTAATTGATTTTGAATAGAACATCATGAAATGACAATTTTTCAAAAAAAGTGACTGAGTCCAAGCGCAATGATTTCGGAAAACGTTCAGTGTTCATCACGTTCAATCTTTGGCCAGCTTTAGGCATCCCAATCGCTTGCTGTCTCTCTCCTTCATCAAGTCGTGGCATGATTGCGATATCTGGATACAGCCAAACAGCCAGTTGCATTTTATAGGGCCATACACTATCTTTTTTACGTTATTTTCTCCTGTTCAGCCCATTGTCTTTATTAGCACAGTGAGCTGTGGCTGGATCAGCAATACTGCAAAGCGCACGCTGACAGCGTGAAACATTTGCTCCAACACTCAAGATGTCAACTACAAATTACAGGTTCAATCTGATTTTCGTTTGAGAGCAAAATCGTTCAATGCACTATTTGCAGAATTTATGCCTTTCAGTATAGTTCATGTAACCAGGTTCGAGGAACGAGTTGGAAACAAAATCGATACTGATCAGCCATGTGTGTAAAAAAGACCCAAAGGCGATTGATTCACTGCGCATCGACTGCATGCAATGCTCGCTAGCGACTCCTAATTAAGGTAGCCTGCTCCTGTCGATGCGTATTCAGATATTGATCCGAAAGTGTATCGAAACGATTTGTTTAAAGGGATTGCGAGAAATGAATAACTCGAGAACACAATTGTAAGAATACTGACGGTGTACAGCTGAAGACGCACGAACGTGTTTTGACACCAATAAGAAACAAGTTGCGTCAAGGAAAATGACTCCATTTAGTCAATTCAACCCGTCAAACTCACAGAATAAAATAGACGCACTGAATTTTTCCCCCACCATTTATCGATGCCATGAGCTAAAGAAAAGCACTTTCACGAGAGAAAAAAAGCGTGCAGAACGTGACAAGCCAGTAAAGCACGATGGCGCTTGCGCTTAACAGGCCAGCGCGATTTTCTTTCTTTCTTGTGTTTAACTTCCTGAGCTTGTATTGAATTCAAACATAACATATTTATATGTTTTTGAAATCAGAAAATGGCAAAGAATATGACACAAATGATTTTAGGATTGATAACTATAATTTTATTTATAATTCAAAATGTCACATTTTAATGACCAAACTAACTAATTAATTTGTAGGCGGCTTCCAAGCTGAAATGCAATTCAATAGTTCGAGCTAAGTTTGAGATTGCTTGACTAAAATGTCAGTCAATTTGATCATTAAATGAGGGTGTCGCAGTGCCGCCTCAACTTTCACCAAAAAACCCCAGATATAACGTACGTTATCAAAGACATGTATCGAACAAAAGAAGAAAAACATCTGGGGATATCAAACCCAGGAACTTTCATGTGAAGCGTCATGCAGATCAGCTATTTGTTTTCTTAGAATTGCTCCACACATACACACAGACACAAACACAAACAGAAAAGCAGACAGAAACACACACACACACACACACACACACACACTCACACACACACACACACACACACACACACACACACACACACCACCACCCTCATCATTCTCGATTCCCCGTCAATGTTAATTTGTGTTGTACAAACTTGACGAAATGTTAAAAGGAAATACTTGCGTCAATTGCTTCACTACTGTGGAGGGCACAAAGCCAAGTCGAACCACTTAAGTAACCTTAATTATAACATTGTTTAATTCGTTGCAAACAATTCAGCAAATAATGCACAGACCGTCAGAAATTAAATTATAAACGAAACTAGTATACCGTGTGAACCTGAAACCTGCTGTCACAAGTTTTCCCTGTCGTGTCGTTGGAGCACCACCACCATCCACCACAATTCACTTATGCCCCCTCCTCCATCCCCACCCCTCTCCTCTAATGTCAGGATTAATCTAGGTCAGAGCCGCAGTACACGGAAGCTGTTATAATCGCACAGATCCGGTTTCCTAAACACTCCCGGCACTTTGTGACACACGATTTGTTCTGAACAAAGTAACAAGTTTCAATTCTGAGTGTATTTTACTTATATAATTTTGCACTGAAATAATAATTATAAAATTGCCAATAGGATTTGTAGGGTTTTTGTTGTCAACACACACACACACACACGCGCACACACACACACACACACACACACACACACACACACACACACACACACACACACACACACACACACACACACACACAGGCACTTGAAAATCAGCTCTTACGCGAGTGACTGAAACATTGCTGTTTAAAAAGTGTTTGTTGTTGTTTTCGTGTTGCCAGTAAAGTACGGAGCGAGTGTCCAAGCGTTTACAAATAGGGGACGCAACTCCAGTTATGAACAGAGCAACTGTTGTGGCAGCAGTTACTTCTCCTTTCACTGAAACTGGGAATGCACATGTACTATATTGGGTCTTCATACCACAGCGGCAGCCTTTTTCTTCTCTGATATAATAATGTACTAAATACTAGCTATCATTTTGCTTTTTTTAAACACTAGCTTTCATCGCTAACTTTCATCTTGTTTTTCTTAAATACTAGCTTCCATCTTTTTGAAAAGGTATATGTTCGTCTTTGAATGCTAACAAATTCAACAATTTCCAACATCGACAATTAACAAACTTGTCATCCACATGGGCAGATTTGAGGCACGGTACATGATGGAAACCAACAGGGTATGTAATTTTAAGCGATGGTGCAGTCATTCTGTGTACCGTCAAGGCAGGGGTGTCACGTTGATGGAAACCAACATGACGGTATGTAATTGTAACGATGGTGCAGTCAGTGTGTGTACCGTCAAGGCTGGGGTGTCACGTTGATGGAAACCAACAGGATGGTATGTAATTGTAAGCGATGGTGCAGTCAGTGTGTGCACCGTCAAGGCCGGGGTGTCACGTTAATGGAAACCAACAGGATGGTATGTAATTGTAAGCGATGGTGCAGTCAGTGTGTGCACCGTCAAGGCTGGGGTGTCACGGTGATAGAAACCAACATGATGGTATGTAATTGTAACGATGGTGCAGTCAGTGTGTGTACCGTCAAGGCCGGGGTGTCACGTTGATGGAAACCAACAGGATGGTATGTAATTGTAACGATGGTGCAGTAAGTGTGTGTACCGTCAAGGCCGGGGTGTCACGTTGATGGAAACCAACAGGATGGTATGTAATTGTAACGATGGTGCAGTCATTGTGTGTACCGTCAAGGCTGGGGTGTCACGTTAATGGAAACCAACATGACGGTATGTAATTGTAACGATGGTGCAGTCAGTGTGTGTACCGTCAAGGCTGGGGTGTCACGTTGATGGAAACCAACAGGATGGTATGTAATTGTAAGCGATGGTGCAGTCAGTGTGTGCACCGTCAAGGCCGGGGTGTCACGTTAATGGAAACCAACAGGATGGTATGTAATTGTAAGCGATGGTGCAGTCAGTGTGTGTACCGTCAAGGCCGGGGTGTCACGTTGATGGAAACCAACAGGATGGTATGTAATTGTAACGATGGTGCAGTAAGTGTGTGTACCGTCAAGGCCGGGGTGTCACGTTGATGGAAACCAACAGGATGGTATGTAATTGTAACGATGGTGCAGTCAGTGTGTGTACCGTCAAGGCTGGGGTGTCACGTTGATGGAAACCAACATGATGGTATGTAATTGTAACGATGGTGCAGTCAGTGTGTGTACCGTCAAGGCCGGAGTGTCACGTTGATGGAAACCAACAGGATGGTATGTAATTGTAACGATGGTGCAGTCAGTGTGTGTACCGTCAAGGCCGGGGTGTCACGTTGATGGAAACCAACAGGATGGTATGTAATTGTAACGATGGTGCAGTCAGTGTGTGTACCGTCAAGGCCGGGGTGTCACGTTGATGGAAACCAACATGATGGTATGTAATTGTAACGATGGTGCAGTCAGTGTGTGTACCGTCAAGGCCGGGTGTCACGTTGATGGAAACCAACATGATGGTATGTAATTGTAACGATGGTGCAGTCAGTGTGTGTACCGTCAAGGCCGGGGTGTCACGTTGATGGAAACCAACATGATGGTATGTAATTGTAACGATGGTGCAGTCAGTGTGTGTACCGTCAAGGCTGGGGTGTCACGTTAAGGGAAACCAACAGGATGGTATGTAATTGTAACGATGGTGCAGTCAGTGTGTGTACCGTCAAGGCTGGGGTGTCACGTTAAGGGAAACCAACAGGATGGTATGTAATTGTAACGATGGTGCAGTCAGTGTGTGTACCGTCAAGGCCGGGGTGTCACGTTGATGGAAACCAACAGGATGGTATGTAATTGTAACGATGGTGCAGTCAGTGTGTGTACCGTCAAGGCCGGGGTGTCACGTTGATGGAAACCAACAGGATGGTATGTAATTGTAACGATGGTGCAGTCAGTGTGTGTACCGTCAAGGCCGGGGTGTCACGTTGATGGAAACCAACATGATGGTATGTAATTGTAACGATGGTGCAGTCAGTGTGTGTACCGTCAAGGCCGGGGTGTCACGTTGATGGAAACCAACATGATGGTATGTAAATGTAACGATGGTGCAGTCAGTGTGTGTACCGTCAAGGCTGGGGTGTCACGTTGATGGAAACCAACAGGATGGTATGTAATTGTAACGATGGTGCAGTCAGTGTGTGTACCGTCAAGGCTGGGGTGTCACGTTGATGGAAACCAACATGATGGTTTGTAATTGTAACGATGGTGCAGTCAGTGTGTGTACCGTCAAGGCCGGGGTGTCACGTTGATGGAAACCAACATGATGGTATGTAATTGTAACGATGGTGCAGTCAGTGTGTGTACCGTCAAGGCCGGGGTGTCACGTTGATGGAAACCAACATGATGGTATGTAATTGTAACGATGGTGCAGTCAGTGTGTGTACCGTCAAGGCTGGGGTGTCACGTTAAGGGAAACCAACATGATGGTATGTAATTGTAACGATGGTGCAGTCAGTGTGTGTACCGTCAAGGCTGGGGTGTCACGTTAAGGGAAACCAACAGGATGGTATGTAATTGTAACGATGGTGCAGTCAGTGTGTGTACCGTCAAGGCTGGGGTGTCACGTTAAGGGAAACCAACAGGATGGTATGTAATTGTAACGATGGTGCAGTCAGTGTGTGTACCGTCAAGGCCGGGGTGTCACGTTGATGGAAACCAACAGGATGGTATGTAATTGTAACGATGGTGCAGTCAGTGTGTGTACCGTCAAGGCCGGGGTGTCACGTTGATGGAAACCAACAGGATGGTATGTAATTGTAACGATGGTGCAGTCAGTGTGTGTACCGTCAAGGCCGGGGTGTCACGTTGATGGAAACCAACATGATGGTATGTAATTGTAACGATGGTGCAGTCAGTGTGTGTACCGTCAAGGCCGGGGTGTCACGTTGATGGAAACCAACATGATGGTATGTAATTGTAACGATGGTGCAGTCAGTGTGTGTACCGTCAAGGCTGGGGTGTCACGTTGATGGAAACCAACAGGATGGTATGTAATTGTAACGATGGTGCAGTCAGTGTGTGTACCGTCAAGGCTGGGGTGTCACGTTGATGGAAACCAACATGATGGTATGTAATTGTAACGATGGTGCAGTCAGTGTGTGTACCGTCAAGGCTGGGGTGTCACGTTGATGGAAACCAACATGATGGTTTGTAATTGTAACGATGGTGCAGTCAGTGTGTGTACCGTCAAGGCTGGGGTGTCACGTTGATGGAAACCAACAGGATGGCATGTAATTGTAACGATGGTGCAGTCAGTGTGTGTACCGTCAAGGCTGGGGTGTCACGTTGATGGAAACCAACAGGATGGTATGTAATTGTAAGCGATGGTGCAGTCACAAGTTGTGTGTACCGTCAAGGCTGGGGTGTCACGTTGATGGAAACCAACATGATGGTATGTAATTGTAACGATGGTGCAATCAGTGTGTGTACCGTCAAGGCTGGGGTGTCACGTTGATGGAAACCAACAGGATGGTATGTAATTGTAACGATGGTGCAGTCAGTGTGTGCACCGTCAAGGCTGGGGTGTCACGTTGATGGAAACCAACAGGATGGTATGTAATTTATGCGATGGTGCAGCCATTCTGTGTACCGTCAAGGCTGGGGTGTCACGTTGATAGAACATAAACTGAGACTGGGAGAACAGAATGTGTGCAAGGAAATCCGTTCACGACACAACGCACTTGTCTGCTATGCATACAATATGTGTTAAGGCAGACGGACTTTCAAATATTAAGTAGAAAATTTGATTTGTAAATATAAGGAATATTTCCATTGTAAAGAGAAAATGTCCATGTCTCGTGAGTGTAATATACCTCTATGTTGGAGTTAAAAAAAGAAGAAAAAAGACCAATGAAGAAGGATGCTCACCGCCTATTTACAAGAAAATAAAAGAAAAAAAAGGGGGAAAAAAAAGGAAAGAAAAAAGAGAGAAGAAAACAAGGAAGGGTTGAAGCAGCCTGCATGCAACTTAGGTCAAAAAAAAAAAAAAAAAGCAACGGTTCTATTGAAGCAAACCTGGGTGAATGCTATCAAAGAACACACAGTCTCTGACGCTGTACAGTACACAAACGTGAAGCTGCCCAGGGATTGAGGTGCACCAAGCGAAAGTGTGTTCCACCCAAACGCCAGATGAGAACAAACCGCGGGGCCTGATTCGTTGAAATCACAACAAATCTCAATTTCAACCAATCCAATGCCGTGGCTGGCTCCCACCCGGTTTGGTAACGTTCTCGTGCACCTCAGACCAGACCTTCTGTTTTTATGAGGGTCAGGTCGTGGGGACCTTACTCTACCTTGCTCTACATTATGCTGACAGCCCAATGTTCACAGTCAGTGCTACATATTTCAAAGACAATCAAAGCCCCACAGCGCCTAACAGCACAGGAAAATAACTCTCATTTTGGCGTTGTTAGATAAACACAGAGGAGAGTAAGTGCCTCGTTCACACACGATTGGACCTGAGCGGACTGGAGTTCGTGTGCGAATCATGGTTTTTTTCTCTGTTTGCGTACCTTATACAAGGACGAATGCTTTTACTAACTGAAAACTGCAAGTCTGCTTTCTTCCAGACTTTCAAAATCAGTTTTGTTGTTCTTTTGTTATTTTGCAGGCATTTTAATTTGAAGCTGGACCTACCTTCTGAGCTTGGGAAGAATACAGGTTTAAATAACTATGATTGATCATAATTATTCTTTTTATGTAGCAAAGAGGCTGTTAAACAAAATGTATAAGAATTTAAGAAACATATAACACTGACTATTTGGGCGAATTCATGTGTGCTATATAAGCTTGACTTTAGTCTATTAACATTTGCAAAAAAAAAAAAAAAAAAAAAAAAAAAAAGAAAGAAAAAACAAGAAATTCCTCCGAGATAGGAAAAACACCCCCGTCCTTTCCATTCTCACTGCCACCAACTGAGAAGGCACTGCTAACAAGTGTGGTTAAAATAAGTTGATTGAGTGGACAAAGAGACAGGCGGAGAAAAAGACAAATCAATATAACTCTTTCTGTAACACCTACTGACCGCATTTTTTGTAAAAACCGTCTCATGTATATAATATAAAACATGCTCAGCACGTGTGGATTAAATAGAGCCGAATACCCGGCTTGAGTGGCGCACTGTACGCCGGCTTCGAACCATGGACCCGTCAAGCTTAGGTCCCTTCCAGACTCGTGGAATGGGAACAGCACGAACATGATTCAGGGGCCATAATGCCATTCCTGATCATATCATGTCGAGTCCCATACTTGTCGTTAAAATTAATATTAAAAGTCCTACGGTTTTGAGCCATTAAGGACTTGAGTGTTTGTCCGCTTTCAAACAGTCATGCCATACTTGTCGACGACGCCCTAGGTACCACATCACAAACAGAACTGTGCAATACACAGGTGTTTTCTACAGACACACTCAAACACACACACACACACAGAGAAGCCGTATATATATATATATCTATATCTATTGTATAAATATATAGAGATAGATGAGAGTGTATTTTTCGCGTGGCTATAAATTGATTCGACCTTTGCACTTTTACAGTGAGGACAACTTACGGGTCCAAGGAAAGCGTTCTGGACACTGCGATGACCTTCTAAAAATAATAACAGAACGCCGGGAATATCCGAAGATGCCTCTCATATCGTAGTGCACCATACGAAGGAAGGGAGGTAAACGCTGAAAACATGGAGAAGATAAGGAAGAGTTATGCCGTAGTTGATCCCCCAAAAAACCAAAATCCACCAATAACTCCCTAACCGTGTGTTTGACTGGTCCCAATTTTTGTAAGGACCGTCTCAGGAATGTATAGAACCTGTTCACCAAGTTTGGTGACGATCGGTCCGTTCATTCTTGAGATCTACTTGCGAACACAAACAAACACACAAACAAACAAACAAACAAACAAACACACAAACAAACAAACAAACAAACAAACACACAAACAAACAAACAAACAAACACATCCAGTGAAACCTATACACACCCCTATACCGGGGGTGTAAAAAGAAAAGGCAGACGGACTATCGCATACCAGCTCATTTTCTTTCGCGTGTAATTACGGTACGTAACTCCAGCTCAGAGTAGAACTAACTGTGGCCGCAGTTACCTCTCCTTGAAAAGCAAACCATTTTGAAACAACACACAAGGTCATTGTTGAAATGACAGCAATCAGTGTGTAGCAAACCCCTCAGACTTGACACCAACATCTATTTTCAATTTGATATCTGCTTTTGGCTACCTCAGTCAACATAACATAAAACTAGGGAAGGCAGCTATACACTGACTACTGGGTTTTAACAATTAGTCAAGTCTTGACTAAATGGTCTAACAAAGACGGTGAATCGAGACGAGGTAGGTGGTGTGTGTGTGTGTGTGTGTGTGTATGTGTGTGTGTGTGTGTGTGTGTGTGTGTGTGTGTGTGTATGTGTATGTGTGTGTGTGTGTGTTTATATGTGTGTGTGTGTCTGTGTGTGTGTGTGTGCGTGAGTGTTTGTGTGTATGTGCGTCTGTGTGTGTGTGTGTGTGCGTGTGTGTGTGTGTGTGTGTGTGTGTGTGTGTGCGCGTGCGTGCGTGTTTGTGTGTGTGTGGATGTGTAGAGTGATTCTCAACTATCATTGGGAAGGATTGTGCCAGTAGCAACAGCTCAATTGTTAAGAATACCTTGCGGCAATGACAGCACGTGTGTCACGAGGCAGGTCTTTCACCACAGATGACAACAAACCGACCTGCGGTGTTTTTTTTTACAATGTGTTCGGAGGCCTTAAAACTGAGGAACAGTGTCCTCATGTCAAGTAGTCCTAATGAAGAAACAATTAACACAAAAGAAGTTGGGACTTAAATCAATGTAAATTTCATTAGGTATACTTTTATAAACTGTTTCCGTTCTTATTTACATGTTACAATCTATGTGTGAAAATCGCGAGCTATTTTTCAAAATCCGTGTTTCAGACAACCCGCAAACAGACAATGCCGCCATAACGTTCAACAATTCTATGAACACGACGGCAACGTCGGATTTTGAGGGTGTGTCCGAGTTGCTGCTAGGATTCATTTCTGCAGAAAGTTAGCAAAAATGGCCACAGAGAAAGTGTCAAATTTTGCAAGTTTTAGGCAGTCATTTGCGTCACATTTCTCTTCAGTGAAAACACATTCAACAAAAGACGTGCTGATAGTTCCTTTGTTTTGCAGGCTAAGCTCTAAGAAAAAAGTTAAAAGGACACAAATGTTCCAGTCAACATGTGTATCAATTTTAACGTGTAATTTTGTTTCTATAGCTTAGCCTGTCGAACAAAACATCAATCATAATGTCTAAGACATTTCTGCAAACGTTCAAATCATTCTGAAGAAGTTTTAAAAGTATCCTATCTTAAGTTTATTTTCTCACTAAACTGTTAAAACTGTTGACACAGTCATCAACGTTGTTGCAGCACGCAGATCCAAGTTGATTTAAGTTGTATGCATACAGCGGTGGTTCTTTGCTGTTGACTCTAATTGATGTCCTTGCAGAAACATACTAGAACGCTCGGAAAAATCGGGTATTTATTCGTAAACAGACACATGACAATATAACAACATTATTAAGAAGGAGCACAACAAGTTTAAAACTTATGATAAGTGCTCACATAAACATGCCTGAAATTTCATGGCGGAATATGATCAATGCGACATTTTTTTTGAAAAAAGAAGAGAGAAAAAAAAACAAGAGGCGAAGCCTTCAAGGCTCACGTAAGAAATCGACAAACAGTATCACAAACTCAATCACTCCGTCACACATACACACACACACACACACACACACACACACACACACACACACACACACACACACACACACACACACACACACACACACACACACACACACACACACACACACACACACACACACACACACACACACACACACACACAGTAAGCATAGGTGAAACTATGCAAGAAAGCGAGACCCTGGATCTGCCAAGAAGTCTCGGCCCGCTCACAATAACAATGACCGAGACTTTCAGTAATTCCTTTGCGTGACGTCTAACCCTCTTACGTCATAATGTGACGTCTTCAAATAGTTTCTATCACACACGTCGAACACTTTTGACCGAGACTGACGTAATCCATAGACTCGGAAATGTTAAAGTTTCTACC
>NW_027125702.1:0-40000 GCF_037325665.1 Littorina saxatilis
GAGGGAGGGAGGGAGGGAGGGAGGGAGGGAGGGGGGAGAGAGGGGGAGGGAGGGAGGGAGGGAGGGATAGAGATGGAGGCATGCAAATAAGGCAGTGAAAAGAAAACCTGCAAGAAGAAGTTTCGACATAATTTAACATGGTCCCAAAAGTAACTAAGCAGGTCTTTCCACCCATAAAATCCCCTCGGAAGCCGTATTCAGTACACAATTCCGAAGGGTTCTTGTCACGTCTGTAATAGGTTTAGCCCGTATAGTTGGGAATAAAGTCTTCAAAAAATTACAAGATCCGACAAGACATTTTAATCCAATTTGGACCCTCGCAAAAGAATGCAAGAACCTCACCACCAATCCTTTTGTGTGTAGACTAACAGTAAAAGGATTTCTCGCGTCAGATTTAACTTATCTCCCCTACTCGTGACGGGCGAGGCTCATGTGAGTACGGTTTTAAAAGGGAGATAACTGGTCTTGATTTCTTTATCTGTTGGGGCATTTCGGAACTTTTTGGAAAGGAAATGTCTGGTTTTTGGAAGCAGATTGGCATTCCGACATTTGCCAGGGCTGTTTCCAATGGCAGCAACGTTTTTGAAGGCGTTAGCTTTACGAATTTATAGTCTGAGTTGGTTACGCAAAGAAAGGAAGGCAGAGGTACTTTACAGAATTGACGTTTTTGTATTGATAGTTCCGCTCCATTTTGACGGTATTTTTTTTAGATATACAATTTTAAGTGTACTTCGGTAAAACGAAATGGGAGCGATTCAAGGGACAACATATAATGTAATATAGCTATTCTGATAGACACGTGGGGGAATTTGGGGGCTGTGATTGGATGGTCTTACACATTCCTATTCCGATCATCAAAGGATAATGCAATGGAAGTTGGTATTTTTGAGCCGATATCGGCAATAACAAGGACGCATGGTTCCGGTTTCTTCGACGTGTATAAAGTAGGGGAAGGGCCCCTAATATGGACCACTTTTTGGTTATTGCTGATAACTAGCTTGTTTTCTTGCGAAGACGTTTCATTTTGTGGTTGGTAGTCCTTCTCTCTTAGTTTAACCGTTTGGCCTAATTAGAGTGAAATAGCTTTGATAGACCTTCAGCAAGAATTAAATACACACAAAAATCACAAATGGTCCATATTTGGAGCCTGGGCGCCCAATATGGACCAGTGAAGCGGCCTTCACGAATCACTGTAAAAAGCTCCCTATAATTCAAAATAACATGATACAACTTAGTTTGCAAGTCAGACTCATTCAAATATGCTTTAGATTTAGCTGTTTCGGGTTGATAAGAGCATTATTTGAAGCACACCAGGAAACTGAAGAAGCTTCTCAAAAACAGAGTGAACATAAGTGAAATTATCAACTTCCAAAAAAAAAAGACTATTTGTTATATTTTTGGGGAAATCTCGAGGGCTAGTTATAGGTTATGTTCAGCAAGCTTCTTAATGAATTAATTAAAATTGCCTTTAGTTTTTATTTTCTTCGATTTTCTGAGGGGAGTCACACATACTTTGAGGTTTTGCTATTATTTTTTTGTTTGCAGTAAAAACTCGGGGTACACATTGTTAAAATGTAAAAACATACTGCTTTAGCTGTCATATATAGCCATTGTTGTGTTATGAAAGCTTTGGCTGTGGACAGAAACGAGTCCGTTTTAGGCGGCACATTTAGAGTGAACGCTGCCAAAAGTGAAAAAACGCGAAAAAGCCTAACGGTTTTGAGGTTTGTGTTTCTGCAACTGTTTTGACATGTGCAACTCATCCAGAGAGGGTGAATAAAGCGAATGAAATTGTTTTGAGCGCTCTAGCGCCGTTAGTTTGTCAGAACAGGAGGTGGTCCATATTAGGAGCCTTACACGCATACCTCGCCAGGTTTCTGTGACTGGTCGACAGACGATGCCATTTGCTTTTTGTCGTTGTTGTTGCTTACCGAACATGAAATACATTACGTGTACAATCCCGTACTTTAACAGGCAACAAACCTTGCAAAGTTCAAGAAGCTGCAATCTGAAGCGACCTATCTCTGATTCTAGCAGACGGTCTTTGCAATGTTTAGCACATAATCAGCAAACTCACCTGTCCCCATTGGACGTCCATTGTATAGTGCAATGTCGAAATGAAGTTACCGGTCTGAAACATTTAGTCGTTGACTTTCTTCTGAGACAATCCTTGTTCTCTTATCATCTACAGATTTACCGCAGTCTTCATTACTCGATGCCCCAACAGAAGTCAGACGTTCGAACATAGAATATACGTAAGCAAGCATGTTACGTCATGCCGTCATATACATCCTGGCATATTGACGTAATGCCAAACATCCGGTTATCTCGAGTCTTCTCTGTATACATGTCCGAGGGTTTTTCAATGTTCGGTGATTTCCGTGGATACATACGCAAAGGGATATGCGCACTAAATTGTCGTCTGCAATCCCTGACATAGACCATTCAGGTAGTTGTTGCAGACAAAAAACATGATTTTAAAACAGAATATAATGTCAGAATAGCAATATAAACGCTATTGTGTTTTCAGCGTAGCAATAGGGTCCGATATTTAGACAAGAACAAGTATAATGCGACTCGTCTTCGACTCGTCGGCCTTATAAGACTACTTGTCTCGTCTAAATATCAGACCCTATTGCTACGCTGAAAACACAATATCTTCAGGATGCAGACAAACATACATAGCGGTAAACAATGAACTTATGATACCACTGGACCCCCCGCGGGTTAGGGGGAGTCCCATATTGGTTGGGACGAGAAAGAATTTACCCGATGCTACCCAGCATGTCGTAAGAGGCGACTAACGGTTCTGTTTCTCCTTTTACCTTTGTTAAGTGTTTCTTGTATAGAATATAGTCAATGTTTGTAAAGATTTTAGTCAAGCAGTATGTAAGAAATGTTAAGTCTTTTGTACTGGAAACTTGCATTCTCCCAGTAAGGTCATATATTGTACTACATTGCAAGCCCCTGGAGCAATTTTTTGATTAGTGCTTTTGTGAACAAGAAACAATTAACAAGTGGCTCTATCCCATCTCCCCCCTTTCCCCTATCCCATCTCCCCCCTTTCCCCGTCGCGATATAACCTTGAATGGTTGAAAACGACGTTAAACACCAAATAAAGAAAGAAAGAAAGAATGATACAACTGGTATATAGTTCTATAATGTTGTGGTATATTATGCCATGCTTTGGGGCTATTTCATTTTATTTTATGTTTACAAAGGTCGCTAATGTTAGAGCGGAACGTAAACAAACTATTTTACCATCATGTGTTTTGGTCATTCTGATCACGTAAGGCTTATCAGGAATGCTATTGCAGGGCCGGATCAAGTATAATAGAGGGGGGGGGGGGTGTTCCACAAAATGCGGCATTATCCTTGTCCACCAAACGAGAGAGAGAGAGAGAGAGAGAGAGAGACAGAGACAGAGACAGAGAGAGAGAGAGAGAGAGAGAGAGAGAGAGAGAGAGAGAAAGACAGAGACACAGACACAGACAGAGAGACAGACAGACAGAGACAGACATAGACAGACAAAGACAGCCAGACAAAGACAGACAGACAGACAGTCAGTCAGACAGACAGACAGACAGACAGACAGACAGACTGACAGACAGACAAACAGACAGACAGACAAACAGACAGACAGTCAGACAGACAGACAGACAGACAGACAGCCAGACAGCCTGACAGTCAGACAGACAGACAGACAGACAAACAGACTGACAAACAGACATACAGTCAGACAGACAGACAGACAGACAAACAGACAGACAGACAGACAGACATAGAGACAGACAGACAGACAGTCAGACAGACATTCAGACAGTCAGACAGACAGTCAGACAGTCAGACAGTCAGACAGACAGACAGACAGAGAGACAGACAGAGCGTGCGTGAGACGCAATCGCTGCAGAGTCTGCACAAAGTTGACCCCAGCAAAGAAACCCCTCGCCAAACCTTGGATTCGAACCCACCCCGATGTCGACGAACTGGTTTCAAAGCCATCGTCGCTACAGACTGACCCATATCTCCTCTGCCATACAACACAACAACACACAACACAATCCAGTACACCTCAGTCAACACAGCACCACACAGCAAGGGGCCACTCGAATCAGACGAGCATCATCACGTCCCAGCAAGGTAGAGAGTAAGGCAATCTTGCTTTAGGTCATCAGACGTAATGGAGCACGCAGGTATCGCTTTGATGCTCCAACAGGCTCTTCCGACAAGCCCAAGTCTCTCTTTATGACTCTAAAGAGTTTAATTACTTTTGCTTCCCTGTTGGCTATTCTTATAGCCGGCACTAAGGTTAAGGCTTTTGTAGTCCTCATCTCAAACGCCTGTGTCGTTTGGGGGTCCTGGCATTTTTGAGTTAATGTTTTGAACACAGAGTGCAACTTAGGGAAAGCTTAGGATAAGATGTATATCAGGCTTTCGCTTTAATCACACTCATTCCGTCTTTTCGTTTATTCCATTTTTCTTTTTTTTTAATCTTTTTACATTTAGTCAAGTTTTGACTAAATGTTTTAACGTAGAGGGGGGAATCGAGACGAGGGTCGTGGTGTATGTGTGTGTGTGTATATGTGTGTGTGTGTGTGCGTGCGTGCGTGTAGAGCGATTCAGACCAAACTACTGGACCGATCTTTATGACATTTGACATGAGAGTTCCTGGGTATGATATCCCCATACGTTTTTTTCATTTTTTTGATAAATGTCTTTGATGAGGTCATATCCGGCTTTTCGTGAAAGTTGAGGCGGCACTGTCACGCCCTCATTATTTAACCAAATTGGTTGACATTTTGGTCAAGTAATGTTCGACGAAGCCCGGACTTCAGTATTGCATTTCAGCTTGGTGGCTTAAACATTAATTAATGACTTTGGTCATTAAAAATCTGAAAATTGTAAAAAAAAATTTTTATTTATAAAACTATCCAAATTTACGTTCATCTTATTTTCCATCATTTGCTGATTCCAAAAACATATAAATATGTTATATTTGGATTAAAAACAAGCTCTGAAAATTAAATATATAAAAATTATTATCAAAATTAAATTGTCCAAATCAATTTAAAAACACTTTCATCTTATTCCTTGTTGGTTCCTGATTCCAAAAACATATAGATATGATATGTTTGGATTGAAAACACGCTCAGAAAGTTAAAACGAAGACAGGTACAGAAAAGGGTGCTATCCTTCTCAGCGCAACTACTACCCCGCTCTTCTTGTCAATTTCACTGCCTTTGCCATGAGCGGTGGACTGACGATGCTACGAGTATACGGTCTTGCTGCGTTGCATTGCGTTCAGTTTCATTCAGTGAGTTCGACAGCTACTTGACTAAATGTTGTATTTTCGCCTTACGCGACTTGTTTTATCTCCTTGCTTCTTCTCGTGTTTTTACATTTAGTCAAGTTTTGACTAAATGTTTTAACATAGAGGGGGAATCGAAACGAGGGTCGTGGTGTATGTGTGTGTGTGTGTGTGTGTGTGTGTGTGTGTGTGTGTGTGTGTGTGTGTGTGTGTGTGTGTGTGTGTGTGTGTGTGTCTGTGTGTGTCTGTGTGTGTGTGTGTGTGTCTGTGTGTGTGTGTAGAGCGATTCAGAGTAAGACGGGCGCAGTGGCATAGTGGATACGACATCGCCCTCCTATTCGGAAGGTCGTGAGTTCAGATCCCAGGCGCGGCCGCCGAAATCGGCGTATGCTGCCAGAATGGCGGGGTAAAAACGGCCATACACGAAAAAATCCACTCGTGCAAAATCATGAGTGAACGTGGGAGTTTCAGCCCATGAACAAAGAAGAAGAAGAAGCAGAAGAAGAAGAAGAAGAAGACGAGCAAACAAGTTTGCTCCAGTGGTGTAATGTTTTGATAGGACAAGAGGTCTCTTCAAAGATTCCACATCCTTCTGATTATTCTTTGTTCGTCGGATACAGCTTCCGCGTGCACTCAGTGGTCTATTTTTTGGAAGGGTTTTGCTGTTGTCACGAGTTCGAATTCGTATGTACGGGCGTTCTCTTGTCCTCCATTAGTTGGGCATTGCTACGTACTCCGTTGTACTTTTTTTTTCAGTTACGGGATCCGTTTTTTTTGTCTGTGTATCTTGTTTTTCAACTTTATTATAGACCAATATGTCGAAGTTCTTGTGAATGTTTCGTTTAATCTATTTGTGACTGTTCCATAAACTTAATGTTTCTTGCTTTTTTTGGGATCGGATTTTTAAAGACATCCCCCATCCCATGTATATATACAACAAAATAATGCAGAGCACCAAAGTTAAGGCCATGATTTCATTGTTTGTTCAATTGCATGCACTCTATTATCGCAAATAATTCATGCAAAGCTTACATTTTCAAATAAACGATGTTTTGAAATAACTCTGTCGTATGGGTTGTGAAAGAGTTGTTCCTCTTGGGAACATTGAGGCAAAGATGTCTCACGTGACAATCTAGGCCAATCACTAATGATCGGCGTGTCTCCACACGTGAACGGGGACCTCGCAGGGCTCGACAATAACGAATGCCCGACAGCCCGGGGCAAGCGTTTGAACCTGTCGGGCAAGTAAACCTTATGACCAGCTGCCCGACGGGGCAAGTGACAATATGTCAGTGAAAATTAAAATGTATTCAAATACCTTGGCGTACAAAGGACCAAACTTCCGAAGAACAAGACTCTTCCAATGTTTCCCCCAATGTTATCGATCGCTTCTGCTAACCGGAAATGCTTTCGTTCATGTATTCACCCCATTCAGGAATTTCCGATTTGGTGACATTTCTTTAATCTAACGCGGCTTCTCATTGGTTTAGGTCACGGCTAAGAGCCAATCAATGAAGAGCTATCTGAAAACTGAGAAGCACAGTTCAAAATGGCTTCGCAGTCGTCGATGTTTTCCTTTTTAACAACTTCAAAGCGCCGTGTAGATGACACAGACGATGGTTCGAAACGAAAATCCCAGAAGAAGACATTCGAGGCCTGTCGTGACCGAAAATTCCTCTCATCTTGGCTTACGGAATTCGGGTCCGACTAAACTATGTTTCTAGTCATTCCATCGTCAGTTCTTACATTATACAAAATTTAAAACTTCAGTGATAAAAAACAATGTCGGATACGGAGTCATTTGAGAGTAGCACATTAGCTCGCCTAAAACCCGTCATAACTACTGAAATATTCAACACTCAAGCTTGAAATTTTGTATTATGTAAGAATGGACAATGAACTATATAGACTATAAAAATAAATTATGTAAGTGTTATGGATCACCGGGTAGCGTCTACTTCAAAGTGGTAGCGCGCTGTTTAGTCAATGGCGGAAATCGTCGGATTTGAGAGTAGTGCATTAGCTCTCCTTAAACTCGTCATAACTTCCTTATTTTTCATCATTGAAGTTTGAAATTTTGTATTATGTGAGAATGGACGATGAACTAACTAGAAATATAAAAATAAAGTATATAAGTGCTATGGTTCAAGGTAGCGCGTGCTGGCGCGTGCTGGCGCGTAGTTTAGTCGGGCCGCGGAATTCCCGTGGGTAAAATACGACGACGAAAAGTGTCTGATGTTCTGCAAGGTAAGGATTTTAACGTGTTGTTTTCAATTAGTTGTACTTGAACTTGAACTTGAACTCGCGATGTTTAAGGCCTTAGGCCTGTTCATCGATCCTGTCGAATAGTACTCCAATAACACTTTTTTGGTGGCATGCGCGGGCGGTTATTGGTAGCACGTTGGCGAGAATTTCTCTGGTCTGTCTGCCCAGAAATTGTCCAGCCTTCCATTGAAACTGTTCACTGATGGTGCTGTCACAACTACCTTGTACTACTTGTAGCATTCTGATTTCTCCAGTCTCTCAGGCTTTTTGCACAACATATTAATGGTTTCATTTTGGGATGTACTCGGCAATCAATGTACAAAATTGGAATTGATCTATCAAATATTTAGAGAATAACTCGGTGGGAAGAGTGAGAGAGAATAAGAAGACCAACGTAGTCGTTAAGCAATGATAATAAATAAATACCTTCACTTGTTGAAAGAAAGAAATGCTTGCAAAACATCTTTGAGCAAAAGAGTCAGTGTGTTACTGTTTGCGTTACTCCGTTTTATTGTTTTATATCTCATTCTCTATTTAGTTTATTGTGGCAAGTAAAAAAAAAAAATGGGGCAAGTAGTTTTGATGTGTACTTGCCCGACAGGGCAAGTTATCAGAAAAGTTAATGTCAAGGCCTGCCACGTGGAGAGACACGCCCTATAGTGTCAATTGGAAAAGATTGCCTCAATGTTTCAAAAATAAACAACTCTTTCACCACCAATACAAAGCACTCAGAGTTATATCCGGAATACGTCTTTTAAGGAGTTACGTTTTCAAAAACTAAAATCATCATCATCAGCAGCAGCAGCAGCGGCAGCAGCGGCAGCAGCAGCAGCAGCAGCAGCAGGAGCAGCGGCAGTATCGCAAATCGTAATCCACGGAAGACACACATGACAATTACAACAGCAAAAAACACCAAATTACGATCAAACACAACCAAACTCACACAGACACACATACACAGACACAGACACACACAGACACACACACACACACACACACACACACACACACACACACACACACACACACACAAACACACACACAAACACACAGACGAACACACATACAAACACACAAAGACGAAAATACAAACAAACTATCACGAAACCAAACACACACACACACACACACACACACACACACACACACACACACACACACACACACACACACACACACACGAACGCACACACACGCAATTGGTATGCATACCTTCGCAATTGCTTCAGTCGGTAAATGCAGATTACTACGCCCCTTGATCTGGTCGTTCTGCACTTGATTTCGCAGGCAAACAGCAATACAATTACCACCAACGAATGTCTTTTGTGTCGGCTCCAACAAACTCAGTGCAGACACAACCACGATTTTGATTTTGTTTTTGCTCCGAGAAAGGTTGTTGACAGTCTCACGTTCGGATCACAGACGAAGATACTTGTTCGAAAAAAAAGCAACAAATGTGTTTCTCTCCCTTCACAAGTTCTATCAGTGCATGAACTGGGAGACTGTTTATGAGTTCCCGTTTTGTAGAGACATTAATTTCAAGAAGCGTTGTAGTCGTTGATTTGAAATTGTCTGTGCGTTTCACAAATTTCTAGACGAAAAATAATTGACGTTTGGAATCAAATTTTTCATAAAGTCTCGTTTACAGGAGGATCAGTTACGTCAAGAGTTGTTGCCGTTTGTTCCAAGACGTTCTTCTGTCTGTACACTGTTCCTATCAATCATACAAACAAATCAACCCACGGAATCAAGAAGCGATGTCTGATTTTTTCAAAGAGTAACTTCTGGTTTCACACTATTTTGCAATTTAGCGCTAACAATCAAATAGTTTATAAGACCCAGTTTTTACAGACACATTTCAACACGAGTCGTATAACCACTTTGTTTCTCCAAAGTCGTCCTTTTTTAACACGCTGTTTTGACAATTTAGCACTTTGATTCAAATTGTTTATGAAGTTTCAGCTTCTAACACATATATTAATTTTAATAAGAGGTATTGCCGTGGTTTCAAAGAACTTTTTAATTCCACAGTCTTGGAAAAATAGCCCTCAGAATAAAAGTGTCAGTAGTCCATATTCTTTAGAGGCATTAATTTCCACAAACACACTGTCGTCTGCAACATGTCGTGCACTATCTTTGTTCGAAATGGACAATTTCGGAATCATGCTGCCTGAGAACCTGAGTCATATGACGTCGGCTCAACTTTTGTTTCTGTTCATATTTCAACTTGTATTGCGAATCACATTCCAAGACACGTGCAGGGAAGATACTGTTGCGATCATACACACTAATTTAGTATAGTGTTTCAACCTTAATCGATGCCGTAACCCGATTCTTCTTCGTGCATGAATTGAGTGTCAACATTCAAAACAATATTAGCTCCTTGGGACACACAATATAGTGCAGCTGCTAATATGTTCAGTGTTGGGTACAAAGCAGTGTTATTTATTCGACACGAACATTTTTGGCAATAACAATACTCTATCCAATAACAAAACAAAAACACTTTTGCAACCGTATTCGTTTTATTCTTATTTCGTCCACACTCCGATATCGCACTTTTTGTCAAAGGTATTTCATGGTTTTTTTCAGGTCCAATAAACTCTATAGTAAGGGGATACTTTGCATGGTATTACTTTCTGTTGGACTCCAATAAGTCAAAGTCACAAAAACAATGTTTTAACTGCAAGGAGAGAAGCTTAAAGTCGGACACTAAGAAAAAGCACAATTTGAACTAAGTTTACAGTGTTTTTGTGTAATTCCAAGCCCGACCATGGAAACAAGAAGAGGATGACACCGCTGGCTTTGTCTCAGACGTCTGATTTGATGAACAAATACACTTGTCGTTCTTAAAGCTGCTATAATGTTGGCGTTGTTATTGCTGCTGCTGTTGTTGTTCAGTGTTGTTGCTGTTCTAGTTGTTGTTGTTGTCGCAGTTGGTGTTGTCTGTTCTATTGCTGACGTTGTTAATTACCATTAATATATATGTCGTTGTTGCTGTTGTTATTGATGTCGCTGTTGTTTATGTCGTTGCAGCTGTTGCAGTTGTTCTTGTCCAGAAGTGGTTTGAAGCGTCGACACAAAGAATTCTTAGCTGCAGAAGTGTGTTGCACGCAGCTTACACATACACTATAGTATGCGCTTGAATTATTGTCAGTTTAAAACTTCCCACCAAACTGATTCACTTCAAGTGAGTTCAGAACAGGCTTCATAACTATGTTTGAACACAAATCAGAGAATTGGCACAAAATGCAGCCAAAGTTTTTTTAATGTTTTTTTTTTATACTGAAGATTAATAGTTCTATCATTCAGAATTGTTCACAATGCTTTCCTTGATTTAACGTTTTGTACCTTAATGGTTTGTTATTATTGTTTATCGTCTATTCAGCATTTTAATGCTATTCGATGCCGTTGTACTCTAAAGATAAATAGTTTCTACATACACAAATACACACAATATTTGTCTTTGTTTTTATTACACTATTTCATCAAACTCCAATCTCACTAAGCATCAAAGCACCTCTTATCTAATCACAAAACCCCTCCAAGAAACAACGTCAACAGTGTTGTGCAGTGGGCAAGGAAATCGAAGCAAACGAAGACTGACAAAAACAACCAGAGGCTTCAGCATCACAGAAGCAAGGAGACTGTCACGCATCGCTCAAGCCACTGAACAACAGCACGTGCAACTACGAACCGAAGGAGTGGATAACTCCTGTCCCTCGCGCGCGTTCTTCCCTTTCCTTCGCGAGAGGCTAGCTTTTTCAGACTCTAGTACACAGGCCTTTGGTTTGTGTCGATGGATATTTATGCGCTGGCCTCAGCGCCTCGTGACGAGTTACTGAGGGGGCGTACGATTGGCTATGCGGACTATTTCGCTTGCTTTCTCGGGGTGACACAATCAGGTCTATATACGTATTGTTGTAGGGAATCATTTTGTTTAGATTCGTCAGGAATTGCTGGTGGCGTACAATTGGCTAAGCGGACAATGCCGCTTGCTTTGTGAGGGTGATATAATCGATTAGCTATCTATTGTTTTCAGAGATTTTTTAGATTCGTCAAGAGTTACTTACGATTGGCTTAGCGGATAGTGTCGCCCGCTTTCTCCGGGTGATATAAACGAGTATCCATTTATTCTTTTAGAGGATATATGTTCTAGATTCTCGGGGATTGCTAATTGATGCCGTCCTGTTTGTTTGTTCATTTTGAACATGGAACTGAATTTGCATTAATTTCCTTTCTTGCTCTGCTGTGACTCTTTTCTTCGTTTGGTTACTAAGAGTTGGATTCCGTGCATGGGTATATTATGTGTTTGGTGTGTGTATGTGTGTGTGTGTGTGTGGGGGGGGGTGGGTGGGTGTTTGTATAATTATGTGTTCTTACCAAATAACACTATGTCATTATTCTAACAAATAACTGCTCTTGCAATGGGTGTAGTAAACGCCAAATCCCGAAGTTACAGCAACATTGTGTGCATAAGGGAACGGGAGGAGGGGAGGGTCTCAATAACAAGACAACAAATATTACGTTTGCAAATAACTGAGAATACTCTTTACTCCCCCGGCTCGTTACTCCCCCGGCTCGTTACTCCCCCTAAGGGTTAGGGATAGGGTTAGGGTTTAGTAACAAGCCGGGGGAGTAACGATACGGGGGAGTAACGAGATGCTCCCGATTTAGTCTACCCCAACACAACAACTAACCAAACAAACAACCAACAAACCCAAAGTGTCCAACATAAATGAAACACCACCAAGTTATCCTCTATCCTCTTTATTAACATTATCTTAGTTTAGTCTTTAAGAGTAACGGCATTCCAGCGTTTTAGTTGCCTGCTACCCAATACTAAGAGTACCAAGCTTGGAACCTTATCTCGCCCGACACAAAATCAGCAATCGTATCAGCTCACCGATATTAGCTTCGTTGGTCTTGTTTAAGTTCACAGTCGAATACAAAATGTTTAAAGACACGGGTTTTTATTTTTAATATTTTTTTTTAATGTTTTTCTTTCTTCGTTTTGTGTTTAACCTCAGTTGTATGCAGGGTGCTTCAACCCTTACTTGTTTGCCCTTTATTATTATTTTTTTTAAAGACACGGTTCTTCATGTGTAGACAATTCGACTCACCATACCATGTCTAGCCAGGCGTTTACATGGGATAAGAACATCCCGCCATTTGGACACAAACATACACGCAAGCACAAAACCTTAAGTGCGCACGGAAAATATCCTGTAATCCATGTCAGAGTTCGGTGGGTTATAGAAACACGAAAATACCCAGCATGCTTCCCGGATCCCCCGATATCGGCGTATGCTGCCTCAATAGCAGGGTAAAAACGGTCATGCACGTAAACATCCACTCGTGCAAAAACGTGAGTGAACGTGGGAGTTTCAGCCCATGACCGAAGAAGAAGAAGTAGACACATGCCAAATGTCTACGACATATGATTGTTATATCTGTCCAGAGTGGGAATTGTTCGATGAATTGATTTCTAAACGGACACACGTGGTGATCTATAATGTCAATAGAACTGAACTGAACTGAACTTTGTTTTACAAGTAGAACATTTAATTTTCTTACAATCTGTCATTGGGACGAACACACACACAAGACAAAAGCACAACACTATCAGTGTATACTAAAACGGAAACACCAAAGAATTGAAAATCAAAAGATCAATATAAACACGTTGATGATGATGATGATGATGATGATGATGATGATGATGATGATGATGATGATGATGATGATGATGATGATGATGATGATGATGATGATGATGATGATGATGATGATGACGATGACGACGACGACGACGACGACGATGACGATGATGATGATGATGATGATGATGATGATGATGATGATGATGATGATGATGACGATGACGATGACGACGACGACGACGATGATGATGATGATGATGATGATGATGATGATGATGATGATGATGATGATGATGATGATGATGATGATGATGATTATGATTTTCACAATGATGACAAATATAAATCACCAAATATGGAGGTGATTTTGAACAGATTTGTAACACCTGTTCGTGACCTCAAGCGTTTGAAAGATGATAGCGGTGTGTTCTAAATTGATGCTCCCAAAAAGGCAAGGCAGGTCTTCTAAAGATCTATTTGTTGATGTGGTGGGATGAGGTTGGCTTTTTTTTTAAAAACCTTAACGTGGCTGAGTTCGGTGCAAAGCAGGAATTGTGTTCTGACATTTGTAAATAACACCAATGCCAAGTAACACAGCCAAAACTGTCACATGTTGTGTTACAGAGAGCACCCAGGCCTGTAACCTTCTATGGTTTCTTCACGTCGAAATATGCTCTTATCCCACTCAAAAGCCTTGACAAAATATGGATGATACTATCGTTCCCGGGAAAAGGAATGAATGTTCAGCAAGCTTAATTGGTAACAGTTACTTCTTCTTCTTCAGCGTTCGACGGTTGTGTCCTTATAATCTTAGGCCTGCTGATCGCAGGAACTCGCAGGAACTCGCAGGAACTTGCAGGTTCGGCGCAGGTCTTCCATGGTTCCCCAAAGGTTTGTGTCGGGGGTTGTCCTCTCTGGCCAGGTGGTATCAGTTACAATTTTAATCAAATGAACACTCCTACTTTCTTTCCCAGGTAATCCTACATATCATCCTTCGTTAATCTTTCCAGACTCAAATTATAACAAACTGGTTATTTTCTGTGCATAATTCGATATTTTGTTTCAAGGAACACTCCTTCTTGTCAAAACAATGCAGCTCACCATCTTAGACCTCACAAGGCTTTAACATGGAACAAGACTATCCACTTGGTCACATACCAAAAACGAGCAGTCAGGATGCTCTATGTGCACCGTGTGAGAATTTGTTAATGAAGGAATTCCGTAAAAAGTCACAAGTAGCTTTTTTAAGAATGTAATGTATCAACACAGCGAGCAGTCAACAGTTTTGATTTGTGGTATGTGACCGAATAGAGGGACTGTCTTATTCAATGTGCACGCCTGGTCAGACCTGAGGCGGCAAACATCGTACGCAGAAGAAGAAGAAGAAGATCTGAGACGGTGAGCTGCACTGTCTTCACTAGAAGGAGTGTTCCTTCATAAAACACACGATCGAATTGTGCACAGAAAGTATAGTCAGTTCGTTCTCACGAGTCTGGAAAGATCAACAAAATAGCTGATATCTAGAGGTTACATGCCGAGTCTCAGTGGTTATTAAAAATAATGGTCGAAGTTAGCGGATCATGAAAAATGCGAGCTTCAGCGAGCTTTTTCATGACCGCGAACTGAGACCATTATTTTTAATAATCACTGAGACGAGGTGTGTAATCTCTTTATTCCTCCTTTCTTCAGTTATTCAAAGAAAACAGGAGTTTCTGTGCGAAAGTTTGATCGAATCCGAATCACTCAACCAGTCAACCTGCGCAGGCGATCGATTAATGCGCGGTTGTATAGTTCCGTGCAAATCATTCCATTCTGTTAACACTTCTTGTCAGTTTCCCTGTTTTGGACTAAAATCAATTACACAGATATGCTGTTATTCTGCTGTGGCGGTAAATGCAGATATTGTGTGTTCTTTTTATGTTTTAGTATCGCTTAGGATAATGTTCTTTCGTCAAATGGGACTAGCAGACGAACATTTGCACCCGTGTTCCAACGTTCATTACTGTATGAGGTTCAGTTTTCTGGGGAAAATAGTGTATGAAACCGCTTTATATTGTTTAAATTGATGAGATGTGTGCATTTGGTTGCGTGTGATCTGTTTATAAAATAAAATATTATTAAAAACTGACCGTCGGATTGCAGTCAGTGTTGTCGAAGAAACTGAGTGACAAGAAGGGGATTTACTCTTGTCGCTAGACAAAGTATGAGTTACTTACCTTGGGAATTTGCTTGTGATGAACGTTTGTGCACGGCAGATCTAGATTCAGAAAACAACCGAACTCATGAATTTTATATGGAGATTCATGTGTTCAGGCCTGTAGTTGTTAATTTAAATGCGGTATGTTTGTATTGTTTGCTCCAGAAATGTATACTTCGTACATTAGAGCGTTCGGAACTTTTCAGTCGCAAAAGTAGTACCGAAACAGAACAGCTTCTCAACCCATTGCACTATCGAGGATTCAGGTTGTTGCTGGCTCGTTATTTGTTTGGTTGCTGGGTCATTATCGCAAAATAACTAGCTCTACACGTGTACAGAGGTAAAGAAGCAGAGGGGGGAATAAGAGACATTATCTGAGAGAAAAAAAGTACATGTACAGACCTAGAAGATGTTCTTTGTGTCAAGCCTGTACTTTTCCCTCAGCGAGATTGTATGACTGTCTTACATGTCTTACTTCCAACCTTAGTCTGGGGTCTAGTTGGTAAGCACGCAACTGCGAAATGAACCTGACATCCAAACCACGACATGTCTGCCTTCTCTGTAGATAGTTCTGACTTCAACGTGAAATCGTCAAACTCATGCCATTCTGAAATGTGTTTCCTTCAATCCAGTCTGGGTCGGCTTTTAGAAAGTCTTCCATTTCGACAGTCAAATGGAATGGCAGATAGACAATTAGGGGGTCACGCATTGCAAAGCCTTTAGGCTCTGGTGTTTCCGAGAGCTATCGAAGACGTAATCAGTCGTAACAGAGATGACACAAAAATGAGACATGGTGGGTTTCAACCCTCGGAAGAGGCCGACATGGATCGAGGCAAGTGCTTTTTCAACAGACATAGAGAGTAGGGGGCAAGAAAGTAGAAGGAAAGAAAGAGAGAGAAAGAAAGAGAAAGAGAGAGAGAGAGAGAGAGAGAGAGAGAGAGAGAGAGAGAGAGAGCGAGAGAGAGAGGGAGAGAGAGAGAGAGAGAGAGAGAGGGAGAGAGAGAGGGAGAGGGGGAGAGAAAGGGAGAGAGAGAGAGGGGGGAAAAAGAGATAGATAGAGAGAGAGAGGGGGGAGAGAGAGGGAGGGTGAGAGAGAGAGAGAGAGGGGAAAGAGAGGGAGAGGGGAGAGAGAGAGAGAGAGAGAGAGAGGGAGAGAGAGAGAGAGAGAGAGAGAGAAATAGTACACACACACACACACACACACACACACACACACACACACACACACACACACACACATACACACACACTATGTTCTGATCACTTTCTTCCTGTATCCCTTCGTTTGTGTGTGTGTATGTGTGTGTGTGTATGTGTGTTAGTGTGTGCGTGTGTGTGTGTGTGTGTCTCTCTCTCTCTCTCTCTCTCTCTCTCTCTCTCTCTCTCTTTCTCTCTCTCTCTCTCTATCTCTCTCTCTCTCTTTTCTCTTTATCTCTGTCTCTGTCTCTCTCTCTCTGTCGCTGTCTCTCTCTCTCTCTCTCCCTCTCTCTCTCTCTGTAAATAGCTGTGTTCACCACAGACACCAGGACACTTCAAACCCAATTAATCAAATAAACTGATAAGTGTTGACTTTGTGGCAATGATGTTGATGTCTGTCTAATGAAACTACATAACAATCTGATGACTCAGCGTTGACGTGAAGAAATATTCCTGATGAGTTGATATGGCATATCATAGCTACATCGGCATTTTGCAAAGTGAGTTTTGCATGTGCCTGCCCCTGTGTGCTGTCGCTTCTCTTTTATCTTCTGTTCGTCTTCCTTCCCCTTTTTCCTTCCTTAGTCTATTCTCCATTCCTGCCTTTCTTCTTTTTACATTTAGTCAAGTTTTTTACATCTAGCCAAGTTTGACTGAATCTTTTAACATGGACCGGGAATGGAGACGAGGGTAGTGCCCGGTAGTTTGTGTGGTGTGTGTGTGTGTGTGTGTGTGTGTGTGTGTGTGTGTGTGTGTGTGTATGTGTGTGTGTGTGTGTGTGTGTGTATGTGTGTGAGTGTGTGTGTGTGTGTGGACAGCAATTCCTCGAAAACTACCTGATCTTTATGAACTTTTACAACAATGTTCTCCCAGATGAAATCCCCGCACTGTGGTGACGTTTTATTTGTTTTACTAAAATGTATTGACATTTTGGTAAAGCAATCTTTGACGAAGCCCGGACTAAATGATTGCACTTCATCTTGGAAGCTTAAAAATACATTCATGAGTTTGGTCATTAAACATCTACAAATTCTAGTTAAAATTAAAATTAGGTAATTTTTCCAAACAATGATTATTTTTATCTTACTTCCTAAATCCAAAAATACATATAGATAGATATGTTATGTTTGGATCAAAAACAAGCGCAGAAAGTTAAAAAGAATAGAGAAGTGCGCTTTTCTACAAAGCGGTAGCACTATGCGTAATACTGGCTTGTCACTTCAAGCGATCAGCGGGATCGGCAATGCTATTGTCTTGGTGAGAGAAAAAAACCGCAGTGCGTTCAGTTTGATTCTGTGAGTTCGACATATCAACTAAATGTATCAATTTCGCTCTACGCGACTTGTTCGTTTTTTTGTTGTTGTACATCTTCTCCAACCATCCATCAGTTGAGACACTGTCTAGATATTATTAAAAGCAAAGAGAGCATTTTCAACGTTGTTTCTCCATACAAAAAAAAACCCCACATAGTCTAACAATCACCAACCCCCAACATCGTAATAAGAATCACACAGAAACTGACAAAGCAGATAAGACAATTCTTTCTTCACACGCTTGAGATAACGTCACTTCAAGCGATGCAATGGTATGCTGTTAACCGGGAAAAGATACCCGTAAATAAGTTGACGTTCTTTGAAAACCTGTGACGGTATTGGAGCGATGCGTCAAACACGCAAAGCTGTGACGACATACAGAAGATGGGTAGGAAGATGTGTGCCAGCGCGGTGTAATTAGAAATGCGCATATTCTTACTTTCTTTACACCCCGGTATAGGGGTGTGTATAGGATTCGGTCGATGTGTTTGTTTGTTTGTTTGTGTGTTTGTGTTCGCATATAGATCTCAAGAATGAACGGACCGATCGTCACCAAACTTGGTGAACAGGTTCTATACATTCCTGAGACGGTCCTTACAAAAATTGGGACCAGTCAAACACACGGTTAGGGAGTTATTGGTGGATTAAGATTCTACAAGGACTTATAGAGGGACATATTAATGGTCAAAGGGAAATAACCTTCTCAGTTGGTGGCAGTGAGAATGGTAAGGACGGGGGTGTTTTTCCTACCTCGGAGGAATTTCTTTTTACTTTACCTTTCTTTTCTTGCTCGTGCATTCAATTCTAGTCTCTATTCCTGTGCTTATGGTTGTTATCTTGTATCCTTTCGAAAGACAGTGACTGAAACAAACTGCTCGTAATGAAGTCTCGTTCTGTCACTGTCTGTATGCGACTTTCACTCTGTCCGTGAGTTTCTCCGTATGTCTGTCTGCCTGCATGTCTGTCTGCGTGTTTCTCTTCCTCCCCCTCTCTCTTTTCCTCCCCCCCCCCTCTCTCTCTCTCTCTCTATCTCTCTCTCTCTCTCTATCTCTCTCTCTCTCTCTATCTCTCTCTCTCTCTCTCTATGCGAACTTGCGCACTCATGTGCCAGTCATACAATTCCTTTCTTTGAGAGAAATTGCACCAGCTTTTGTGGGTGAAGAGAATGACCCAGTGGCAACCTTTTTCTCTCGAGTATTTTCTGCCTTTTGTGTTGCAGACATGTTAATAAGCTCGTCATTGGACGTAACACACATTTGCTGACCCTAAGGACCTGAAACTGACACTTCGTTTTTTTTTGTTTTTTTTTTCGTTTCTTCTAATCTTTGATCTTCGTTTTACCCTGTTCTTTCTGGCTGTCTTGGTTTCTTTGTTCTCGTACTACTTATCTTTTTATCTTGTACTGGACTCTTTTCTAACTCCTTGTGTTTCTTTGCTTTAGTCTTACTCTTGTCTTTCTATCTTTGTTCTTGCATTTATTTTTCTATATATATCACTGGGCGCTTTTTTAACTAATTATTGTGTTTCTTTGTTCTTGCATTTGTCTTTCCGTTTTTGTCTGGGCTCTGTCCTATCTTTGATTTTGTTGTTAATCTTACTCTTGTCTTTCTATCTGTGTGTGTTTCTGTACATGTTCTGATCCCCCCCCCCCCCCCCCCCCCTCTTGTTTTTAACAAGCTGTTTCGGTTTACCTTCGTTGATACTTGTTTTAATATCTCTCTGTATGACTAATTCAGTATCAGACTGGCTTGACTACTTGTTTTAATGTCTCTCTGTATGACTAATTCAGTATCAGACTGGCTTGACTACTTGTTTTAATGTCTCTCTGTATGACTAATTCAGTATCAGACTGGCTTGACTACTTGTTTTAATGTCTCTCTGTATGACTAATTCAGTATCAGACTGGCTTGACTACTTGTTTTAATGTCTCTCTCTATGACTAATTCAGTATCAGACTGGCTTGACTACTTGTTTTAATGTCTCTCTGTATGACTAATTCAGTATCAGACTGGCTTGACTACTTGTTTTAATGTCTCTCTGTATGACTAATTCAGTATCAGACTGGCTTGACTACTTGTTTTAATATCTCTCTGTATGACTAATTCAGTATCAGACTGGCTGGACTACTTGTTATGTGTCTCTCTGTATGACTAATTCAGTATCAGACTGGCTTGACTACTTGTTTTAATATCTCTCTGTATGACTAATTCAGTATCAGACTGGCTTGACTACTTGTTTTAATGTCTCTCTGTATGACTAATTCAGTATCAGACTGGCTTGACTACTTGTTATGTGTCTGTCTAAAAAGACAACTGTCTGTCTGTCCTCTCCTCGCCTGTGTGTCTTTGTGTCTGCCTATCTGCCTATCTGTCTGTCTGTCTGTCTGTCTGTCCGTCGGTTTATCTGTATTTTTTCTAGATCTAATTTAGGCTCTTGAGAGTGCAACATTCTAATATTAGCAAACTTCTGATCAGCAAGACTCGTTTTTGCAAAGAATGATTTATGCCCTTGTGTAATAACCAGCATAATGAACGTAATTTCCCTGTGTGGTTGTGTGCTGCCTCCTCGAGGCTATGCCACTTGTCTTTTTGCTGTCAGGGTCAGGCGGTTTAACAGAGGCACGTGCAGCATGACTTTTGCATTATTGCTAGAATGTGTCTTCTGTTTCATGAATGTCTACTTCAATGAACTTTAGCACAAGTAGATCATATTATACGTACTCTTGTTTCTTCAATGTCTATCACAATGAACTTTAGCACAAGTAGATCATCTTAGAAGTACTCTTCGCTCCTCTTCTTCGTCTTCTTCAGCGTTCCAGAATTGTTTGGTTACGTGTGAGCTCGTTTGCCCATTTGGGTTCCCCACACTATACTCTGAGAGCATAGTCAGCTCACTCCGCTTTCGTTGAGTAGGCATGCTGGGTATTTTCGTGTTTCCATAACCCACCGAACTCCGACATGGATTACAGGATTTTTTCGTGCGCACTTGGTCTTGTGCTTGCGTGTACACACGAATGGGGTTAAGTCACTAGCAGGTCTGCATATAAGTTGACCTGGGAGACCGGAAAGTTCTCCACTCTTAACCCACCAGGCGGCAGCGACCGGGATTCGAACTCACGTCTTACCACCACGCCACTGCGCTCCTCAATTTTCTCTGTGAACGTTCGTATGCAACCGGTTGCTTCCCATTATAATACATGTAAAAGAACAAACACAAACGAAAACAAAAAACACGCAGTGGGCGTCATCGCGCAAAAAAAGAAGCTTTCAAGATCTCCATATCGGAGGGAAATCTGGATAGAGAAATCGTTTCCTTTTGGGTGTGATAGAAATGTCGCCAGTGGCCTTCTGTGATTGGTCAATGCATTGCTGTGTTAGGAGTTCTAACACTATGTTGCTCTTGCTTGATGTCAGTGCTCCTCGGTTTTGTTTTCCGACTTGTTTCCTTACCCTCGAGCCTCGTTGATGCTAGGTTGCCGAGGATTTAATTCCCAGTCACTAAATTCTCCGCTAATCTTGATGGGTGCGACCACCCCCCCCCCCCCCCCACCCCCTCCCCCGCTCCCGCCCCCTCCCCCGTTACCTCCTTCTCCCCTTACCTCCCCCCCCCACACTACAACAAAACAATGTAATCTCACTCTGACAACTACGAAACATTTCAAAGCACATCAAAATAACATCACTTTTTTTAATTATAAGGGTAACAACTGCCGAAGCTAAAATTCGTGGGCGTTTAGAATATTGTAATATAAAAACAAAATCAATATTTAACTCACACCCCCCCCCCCCCCCCCCAAAAAAAAAAAAAATTAAAGAAATAAATAAATAAATGCAAAAACGAAATAAAAGAACAGAAATCAAATCAAATAAATAAATAAATAAATCATGTGCTCTAATGCAGATGCCTGTTTGCTTACAGATGAGATGTAATCAACACTAACTTTGAGTGTTTCAATAGTTATTACCCATCCCTGAGATGTTTACAACTAAACCAAGAAACCGCTGTCACATTATTATTGAATATGACTCTTTGTTGTCCTCTATTTCACCACACGTTTTAACATGGTTCACAGTGTTAGTGGGTTACCTCCCTTGCGAATTGATTAATGCCCAATCAGGCAAAGGAGCATTATAAATATTTCGATGAGTGGTGCAAAAATATTACCCCTGCATTTCGGCTATTTGCTTATATTCTAAAAGTGTCATCTGTGTGTTCGTGTGTTCGTTCTGTAGCTGGTAAATAGAGATGATGAAGGACGACAATGTTTTTAGTGCACTTTTATCACCACGCGCGCGCACGCACGCACACACAGACATACAGACGCAGACACAGACACAGACAGATGCACACAGATACACAAATACACACACAGACACACACACAAGCACAGACACACAAATGCATGTTCTACAATTTACAACATAAGTAATGTGATTACGGCGGTGCATATCAGGGTTACGCCCTGCCGCCTCGAGGCAACATATACGTCGTGTCAAATTCACGATGAAATTGCCGAATTTGCGGAATCGGCACCGCTTCTTGCAATTTTTTTTTTCGTAATTAGTAAATGGTGCAGGTTCCTCAAACTGTGTGTGTGTATGTGTGTGTGTGTGTGTGTGTGTGTTTGTGCGTGTGTGTTTGTGTGTGTATGTGTGTGTGTGTGAGCGTGTGTGTGTATGTGTGTGTGTGTGTGTTTGTTTTGCTAACCGAGTAAGGACCTGACCTTCTATACACACCAACGTCCTCAGGACCTGACACCTAGTCAGGACTTACACTCAGGTCCTCACAAGGTTTTCCTTTATTTCGGTCTCCAGAGAGGTCACACGCACTCTGGTGGGGATTTTGGTGGAGTCCTGACTTGGATGTCAAGATAATTTTTTCCACATCCGGTGTGTGTAACTTTTACACAATTTGCCGGGGAACAGAGGTCTTGGAAAATGTTACACTCCTCCCTCTGCTTCACCTTGACCTTGCCTTTTTCACCTAACCAATCAGAAGACTTGCATTTATTTTTGCCCAATCGGAAGCATCCATGTTTCCCGCCTTGCGCTATCGCGTGAGACCTGCTTTGTCTTTACAATGTGATAAGCTTATGGTGGCACATTCCGATCTAATGATGCTACACAGTGCCATCGGCCTGCAGTGTGGAAATGTTATCACATTTTTCTGGCTGACTTGAATGCTGTTTGAATGCGGTTAGCAGCATTTGGAGAACAAGTTATCAAGTAAGTTTGTGTTTTATTTAATTAACTTTTTGTTTTTAATTGGAGGTTGAGACAAAATAGATTTTAGCGTCCTTGTTCCCTGACGTTGATTTGTGTTTTTGTAATTGAAAGTAATTGATCTATTTGAATGTGCATCGATTATATGATTGTATATTCCTGTGTTTAATTTTTATGATAGAATTTGTTGCCGTATTAATTTTTTTCTTCTTCTTATCATAAGTTATTGTAAGATGTGGCTGCAATATTCACATTTATTAGTTACAACGTCGAGAAAGGAATAATCGAGATGTAAACCTCTGGTAAAAGTTTCCAAAAGGTTTTGCTGTTTTACTTATTTTAGGAATCAAAATCACAACATGTAACATTGACGACTTGAGGCCGGGATCTTAATCCAACCGGAACTCACACGATTGAAGGCAATTGCCAGCACTTTGGAATTTTTTGTCTATTTATTTAATAAGACAACAGCTTGGCACCTTTTTTTCTAAAGGGAGGGGGGGGGCAGCACCTGCATGCGAAACAACACAATAAATAACCCGATCTTCCTCCTGGTGCCGTTAGCAATGTTATCCCTTGGAGAAGTCGACACTGCTGGAAACTGTAATCCACAGTGAAAAAGGAAGTCTGCTAGTAAACACAGTACCACTGCAAGATAAGGACGGCTTCATAAATCACCCCCTTTCTTGTTACCTGTCAGCTGTGATAACGCCTCTCCCCTATCATCTCCTCCCTCTCCCACCCCATCTTTGGATGTGTAAGTCCTACGCCTATGTATACTCACCATGCAACCTCCACAGGACCTGAAAACTGGCTGTGTTTGTTTAATGGTATGACTGATCACTGCAGATTTTAACTTTTGGTTCGTTCTGTGTGCATGAAGTAAAGTTTAGTTAAACATCTACGTTTTGTAACTTTGAGATAGTACATGCTGCATGAAGTGTAACAATAGTGTAACAAGTTAAATCAGCTGAACTGGACGTAAGTGTACTTTTAAGTAATCAACATCAGGCCCAGCGGAACAATGGAAACTGTTTTATTCGTTCTAATAAAAAAATTTTAAATTTATTTTGGTTACAGTGACTATGAGCGAGTGATGTGACCCGAGAGGATGCTGTACTAATTGACTCACTTGGAACATCCCCAGTATGGACAGCTTGCTTCCAATCAGGTGACATTTTTATTCTAATAAGCCGGTTACTGGTGCTGTGCCTCTCGGGTGCTGAGAGTATTTTAGCATATCCATTAGTGGGAGCAGGAACTGATATTTGTGTCAGGGTCAAGTCTATCTACAGGGGGTCGGGAAGGGGAGGGGAAGGGGAGGGGGGGTAGTCTTAAAACAGGGCTCTCATTACGCTCGTAAAATAAAATGGTTCGATAATCCGTTATACTTGAGTCTCACAATTACTTTCAACGATAATGGGTTACGTTGTAACTAATATCATATGCATCTATGTCAGATGAGAGACATGATGGACGAAAATAACCAAACGAAGGGCTTGGAAGGGGACAACCAGGAACCACAGCAGATCAACGAAAATGAATCTCCGCGTAAGTTATGGATTTCCCCCACCAGACTATAATTATAGCACTGAGTAATCAAAATATTTTGACCCCTCTCTCTCTCTTTGTCTGTCTGTCTGTCTGTCGGTCTGTCTGTCTGTCTGTCTGTTTGTCTCTCTCTCTCTCAGTCTCTCTGTCTGTCTGTCTGTCTGTCTCCGGCCCTCTCTCTCTCTCTGTCTGTCGCTCTCTCTCTCTCTCTCTCTCTCTCTCTCTCTCTCTCTGTCGCTCTCTCTCTCTCTGTCTGTCGTTCTGTCTGTCTCTCTTTCTCTCTCTCTCTGTCTGTCTCTCTGTCTGCCTGTCTCTCTCTCTCTCTGTCTCTGTCTGTCTCTCTCTGTCTCTGTCTGTCTGCCTGTCTCTCTCCCTCTCTCTCTCTGTCTCGCTCTCTGTCTCCCTCTCCGTCCCCCTCTGTCTCTCTATTTCTGTCTCTGTCTCTCTCTGTCTCTGTCTCTCTCTCTCTCTATCTCTCTCTCTCTCTCTCTCTCTCTCTCTCTCTCTCTCTCTCTCTCTCTCTCTGTCTCTAGGAGTATGGTTTTAGTAGCTGACATTACATACTGTGATATATAGAGTGGGTTTAAGTATGGTGACACCACTGTGACGCGATGAAGCCAGACTATGTTTTAGCAGCTGGTTATATTACCGGAATACACATCTAGTATGTTTTAGTAGTTTTAGTCGTTCTTTAACCACTGTGATGTGTTGGAAGAGTTTATTTTTATGTGCTGTTTTAGAGGTACATTTTATCAGTATGGAACATGTTCAGTTCTTACAGTAGTTGATAGTGGGGGGGGGGGGGGGATCCTATCTTATTCTGCGTACTTTTATTGTGGTTCCGATAGCTCTTAGAGTTTCTTAGTTCTCACCATGTCTGTATAGTGTATGTATTAGTTACTGTGATACCAAATTGTCTTACCCATGTATGTATACTATGATGCTATGCGCCAGTGATGTATGAATGCTATTTATTTTTGTTTTTATCACACAGCAAGCTGCTTTCCTCGTGTATTTTTTATGTTCATTCATGTGTTGTACACTTGGCAATAAATTATCTATCTATCTATCTATCTATCTATCTATCTATCAATACGGAAACTTTTGTTTTTGTCCAACTAACTATGCAATGATACGCTGCTATGCTTACTTGTATTCTTCTTTCCAAGAACTAGCGTCTGTTTTGGACATGACGTGGTTATATGCTAGGAACAAATAACTTGGATGCATACTATAGTTATAATCAGTCCATATTATGGGTAGGCATGGTGTCGTCTTTTCCTAATGTCATTATTTTGGTGTTGTTCCGAAACTGTCCTCTTGTTAAGATAAGTGTTTGACTACCATCGTTGTAAAATATAACTTATGTGGCTGCCTCATGTTAATACAAAATCCGAAGGCAAATGTTGCCCTTTTCAGTTTATGAACATTTGTTCTGAAGGCCAAAAACTTCACGTTTTGCATGAAGTTCCACATAACCTTGTTCACATTTGACTGATAGTGGGCATGACACATAAAACAAAAACAACATCTTGAGTTTACAAGGTCTGATTAGTTGCACTAGTTAGGTGAGTCAGCTAGTGGTTGATGTCAAACTAATCTGATGTTGCTGCAGATTGTGTCCAAGAAATGAGGCACCAGCAAAATGTGAGTTCATGTTCATAAGGTAGTTAATAATTATCCAATGAATGTGTGTGTGTTTCAGATGAGTCTGACGCTGATGACTCGGTGACGTTTCCATTGTTAACGGATTGGCAGCGAAGACTACAGTAAGAAGAGGAAAGGAAAGATGCTCAGAAAAGAAACAAGGAGGAGAGGGGTGACACCGACACTGATGTTGATGAAGAAGGGAGGGATAATATTGTCTCTGATGTTGATGAAGAGGGGAGGGATAATGTTGTCTCTGATGTTGACGAAGAGGTGAGGGATGACAGGGGCGGACAAGGGGGGGGGGGGGGGGGTTCTGGGGTTCCCGGAAACCCCCCCCCCCCAGCCAAAAAATAAAAAAATTCAAATTTTTTTTTTTTTGGGGGGAGGGGGGGGGGTTGTTGTTGTTGGGGATTTCTGATCCCAAACACAAAACAAAACAAAAAAAGAGGGCTGCCTGAAACTGGTAATGATCATCCTCAGAATGCACCAGATTGCACCATTTTGCATCCTTTTTTTCAACATTTTCAGGGGGGGGCATGCCCCCGCATCCCCCTAGCAAGCTAGGCGCTTTGCGCCGTCGGCTCGGCGCTTCGCGCCTTCACACCCATATCTTCATAATATACATTTGGACCCCCCCCCCATAAAATGAACTGATCCGCCCCTGGATGATGTTGTCTCTGATGTTGATGAAGAGGTGAGAGATGATGTTGTCTCTGATGTTAACGAAGAGGTGAGGGATGATGTTGTCTGATGTTAACGCAGAGGTGAGGGATGATGTTGTCTCTGATGTTAACGCAGAGGTGATGGATGATGTTGTCTCTGATGTAAACGAAGAGGTGAGGGATGATGTTGTCTTTGATGTTAACGAAGAGGTGAGGGAAGATTTTTTCTCTGATGTTAACGCAGAGGTGAGGGATGATGTATCTGATGTTAACGAAGAGGTGAGGGATGATGTTGTCTGATGTTGATGAAGAGGTGAGGGATGATGTAGGCACTGATGTTGATGAAGAGGGGAGGGATGATGTTTTCTCTGATGTTGATGAAGAGGTGAGGGATGATGTTGTCTCTGATGTTAACGAAGAGGTGAGGGATGATGTTGTCTCTGATGTTGACGAAGAGGGAAGGGATGATGTAGGCACTGATGTTGATGAAGAGGGGAGGGATGATGTAGGCATTGATGTTGATGAAGAGGGGAGGGATGATGTGGGTACTGATGTTGATGAAGAGGGGAGGGATGATGTGAAGGAAGGAAGGGGCGATGATGATGATAAAGGGGAGATGTGTGATACAGCCAAAGATATTGGAAACACTGACAATCATGCTGATAGAGATGAGAATGAAGTTCATGAAAGTGATGAAGAGTTTGATCATGATGACGTGTCACTTGCGCTAGGACTTCCCAAAAGAAGTCAGGAACGAAACAAGATATGGACTGATTTGAGATTAAAGCTGTTAGTCAGAACCTGACAAAGTTTATTAACACCGAAACGTTGCCGGGCAAATCAGACTGTTTGCTAGCACAAAAGAAATCCCCGATTTTGATGAAAAGAGAATGGACCCAGTTTAATTTTGTGTAAAGAATATGATTGCAGCAGAGAAAAGAAAGCTTCACAAATTGAATCAATCACTGGTCTGAGTAGTAAAGATCAAATTAGTGAAGATCAAAATGTGAACGTGTTAGTTCTGTTCCAGTAGTGTATGTTAGTTATATAATTACCGGTCCAACGTCATATACAATAAATGTGGTATTTTTTATCCTGAAATCAGTTCATATGTTGTAATCGTCTTGACCATAATTGTATTCGGAAGCATATCTTGTCTATGATTGTTCGTCTCAGATGACAATGATGGACAAGACATGTCTTTTGTCGAGCAGTGTATATATTGCTTGCCCCCCGCGGGTTAGGGGGAGTTCCATATTGGTTGGGACGAGAAAGAATTTACCCGATGCTCCCCAGCATGTCGTAAGAGGCGACTAACGGATTATGTTTCTCCTTTTACCCTTGTTAAGTGTTTCTTGTATAGAATATAGTCAATGTTTGTAAAGATTTTAGTCAAGCAGTATGTAAGAAATGTTAAGTCCTTTGTACTGGAAACTTGCATTCTCCCAGTAAGGTAATATATTGTACTATGTTGCAAGCCCCTGGAGCAAACTTTTGATTAGTGCTTTTGTGAACAAGAAACAATTGACAAGTGGCTCTATCCCATCTCCCCCCTTCCCTCCGTCGCGATATAACCTTGAACGGTTGAAAACGACGTTAAACACCAATTAAAGAAAATATATTGCTTAAATCAAGCCAAGTCATTAGAGGCTTGAATTACCTTGCTTTGCCTCATTTCGGATAGGAAAGAACATAATGAATTGTTGATTTCACCAAACAAATATCTAGCCAACTGAGCAACACTTCACACAGTGATGCATTGCTGTTGCTTCTGATACTGATCAGTGCTGTCTTTTCAAACCTTGTACAATGGAACCCCTTTTTTAAGACCCCTGACAATTATTGAGCCATAAAAACGAGTGATTCTTCAACTTAGGGAAATGTGCGCAGGTTATGAACAGATCATCACAGGGTCTCATAAGAGAGGAAGGGTGTGTGCGTGAGGCGGGGGTGGGGGGTGGGGGGGGGTGGGGCTGGATTGGAAGGGGGAATACAACATAATTATTCCCACTGTTCATGTCACTACTGGAATTGTGAGTGTGCCTTATTTCAGTTTGTAAACAATTGTGTAAATAATTTTTGTTTGATAACAATTTCATGTCTGGGTGGGTTTGCTTTTTCCACTTGGGACACATTTTGCCGCTGGGCCTTTGCTGTTTTGGCGTCTGCTTTTGTACATACCATTTTTCTGTCTGTCATTGGTTTGATCATTTTGATGAGCTTTGAACGGTTATCATCTTCGCTATGTACACAAAAGACCAAATTTAGTATTACATTCCGGAAAATATCATTATTTGTTAGTATGTTTACTTTCATGATATGCATAAGGTATAAACGCTGATAATGGCTTTTGTGACTGATTTGTATTTTTTTTTGTTAACTATGTTTACAAACATGCGTCCCATTGTATGTATGATTACCCTGTATCTCTTGCTCTTGTTCAATGTTCAGAAACATACCTTTGTCACAATCATTATCAAATTTCACTTTAAAGTGCTGACGTTTTGTAAGTTGAGTTGTTGCGCGACTTGAGTTGCTGCATTGAGATAGCTTGGTTTTGCTGAGGTTCTGGCCTGGTGGTTAGGAGCCTGTATAGATACTGAGCTAGCCATTTGTTTTGCGTTGGTGAGGTGTTTTATGTGTTTTGTTTGCACTGGTGTGTTGTTGTTTTTAAACATGTCTTCATTTCCTTGACAGTTTATTGTGATTTAGAAGTTGATGGATATCATGTTTTCCATTTTTAGTTCATGCTTGCACAGCATTTACGTAAAGCTCCGTAAGTCTATTGACTTTTCACCATGTTTGATTTCTCACTTGTTTTGCTGTCTGTCTTCCCCCCCCCCCCCTCTCTCTCTCTCTTTCTCTTTGTCTCTCTCTCTCTCCCTCTCTCTCTCTCCCTCTGTCTCTGTCTCTGTCCCTTTCGCTCTCTCTCTCCCTCTGTCTCTGTCTCTCTCTCTCTCCCTCTCTGTCTCTCTCTCCGTCTCTCTGTCTCTCTCTCTCTCTCTCTCTCTCTCTCTCTCTCTCTGTGAGTGTGTGTGTGTGTGTATGTCTCCCTCTGTCTCTTTCTGTCTCTCTCTGTCCCTCGCTGTCTCTCTCTATCTCTCTCTGTCTCTCTCTCTGTCCCTCTGCCTCTATCTATCTCTGTATCTCTCTCTCTCCCTCTCTGTCTCTTTCTCTCTCTGTCTCTCCGTCTCTCTCTGTCTATCTCTCTGTGTCTCTCTCCCCATCTCTTTCTCTGTATCTCTCTCTCTCTGTGTCTGTGTGTGTGTCTCTCTCTCTCTGTCTCTTTCTCTCTCTGTCCCTCTCTGTGTCTCTCTCTGTGTCTCTCTCTCGCTCTGTTTCTCTCGCTCTGTTTCTCTCTCTCTCTCTCTCTCTCTCTCTCTCTCTCTCTCTCTCTCTCTCTCTCTCTCTCTCTCCATGTCTCTGTGTGTGTGTGTCTCTCTCTTTCTCTTTGTCTCTGTCCCTCTCTCTCTTTTTTTCTTTCTTCACTTTTAGTTTAAAACACATTTTTCTCACACTGTGAACACATTTTTCGATGTCAGTTTTGGTTTGTTTTGTTTTAATTTGCTTGCTGGGGATTTTTTTATATTTTTTTTGTTTTGCCGATGTAATTGAAAACAATTCTGGAGTCGTGTTTGAACTTACCATTAATTAAAATTTCTCAAAGATGACTTCGTCAACACAAATAAATGAGAATAAGAAGGCTTATTGAAGTCATGTTCTTTACTGCGTGTGTACAATGTGAGGTTACATCTTAGTATCTCACATTGAAAAAGAGAGTTTCATATCTATGTACATGTCTATTGATGATTTCGTTTTGACTAAATGACTTTCATAGTGTTTATGTTTTGCATTCTTCAAGAAATTGTGTTTCCACTTCTTATTTGTTAGTGTACTCTGTTGTATTGACTCACCTGATGAATCATCGGTTAATCAATGGATTTTTTAAGGCGGTCAGTAATTACACAGCTGCAGGGTTTCTCTCTTGCTTAAAAAAAATTGAACTCAGTTTACAATGATGCCAGAACGAAATCGTTTGATGTGTAGATTTGGATTGTTCTGCAGAAACGTTTTTTTTAATCCATTGATTGTATGTACTACACAAACGTATCTGTAACATTTAATTTACTTCATAACAAAACCGGCCTGATGTACCAAATGTTGGAAATCATGGTGTTTCGTAATCGATTTCAGGTACCTAGCTATTATGAACCAAAGCTGCTTTTGTTGTTGTTTGTGTGGACTTTCATTTGGAAAAAAGTTCAGCAGTTATCCGTCGTTTTCATTTGTTATGTTCAGGCTCGCACAAGTTGTGCGTGTGTGTATATGTGCACAAACATCAAGAAATAAACTTAATATGATATGGTTTAATTTGGATTTTGCTGATTCATGTTAGTCACCACCACCGATCTCTTTGTCACTGTCGCTCTTTCGCTGTCTCTCTGTAATGTTATGTCTCTCTCTGTCAGTCTCTGTCTCTGTGTTTCTCTCTGTCTCTCTCTCTGTCTGTCTGTCTGTCTGTCTCTCTCTCTCTGTCTCTCTCTCTCTCTCTCTCTCTCTCTCTCTCTCTCTCTCTCTCTCTCTCTCTCTCTGTACGTTTCTTCTTCAAGGTAGTATAAAGTAAGCGTCTATGGTAACAACACGTTTATCAATGGAGCATCGTACGTCATTTGAAGACGTGATATCTTTCTCCAGAAAAAAAACCGCACAGAACATTATGTCAAGTGTTAAGTCTCTACCAGCCTTAACAACAAAATTACGGACAGTAGAGACCAACAACAACAACAACAATAACATACCAAAAGTAGCCCTAAATCCCCCATTTTACAACACTTTCGATTTAGGGCACACAAGGTGTTCACAAACATATCAATCTACTAGCTACCTGTCCAGTTATGAAACGTGAAGTGTTGATTAAATTTTACTTTCATGACACCTAAATTGCAGTCCTCACGTTTAACATGTGTAACTGGGTCCTTGCTTGGACTCAGACATGTAACATGTGTAACTGGGTCCTTGCTTGGACTCAGACATGCAACATGTGTAACTGGGTCCTTGCTTGGACTCAAACATGCAAAATGTGTAACTGGGTCCTTGCTTGGACCTAAACATGCAAAATGTGTAACTGGGTCCTTGCTTGGACCTAAACATGCAACATGTGTAACTGGGTCCTTGCTTGGACCTAAACATGCAAAATGTGTAACTGGGTCCTTGCTTGGACCTAAACATGCAACATGTGTAACTGGGTCCTTGCTTGGACCTAAACATGCAAAATGTGTAACTGGGTCCTTGCTTGGACCTAAACATGCAAAATGTGTGTACAGGTCCTTAGAATGAGTCCTCACATGGTATGACAAATAACAAGGTATTAGTATTTGATAATTATAACCATTTGAGCATCGCGATGTTCTGAAAATAGTTTAAGACTATGTTCACTGCTTGAAAATGTAAGCTCAAACACGGTACAGTGCTATTTTCATTGAGTCCTGACGTGGATGATGTAAACACAAAGTCCTGACACAGTATGTTATACCAGTATGTGTGTAGGTGTACGTGTGTGTGTACGAGTGTTTGTGTGTGTGTGTGTGTGTGTGTGTGTGTGTGTGTGTGTGTGTGTGTGTGTATGTGTGTGTGTGTGTGTGTGGACGTTTTGTCTTCCTTCGGAAAACAACCCCAAAACAGATAACCTTGAAGCCAATCAAACAATAAACAAAGACAACAAGACATATACATTACACACAAAAGACACAAACACAGACACAAAGAAAGGCACAAACAACGCTAAAGCACAAAGAAAAGGCACAAACAAAGACACAAACAAATACGCAGATTAAGACAAAAACAGAGACAAATAAACAAATAAACACACAAACAAGCAACAGTGCCAGCAGGTGGCCACCTTTACCAGTGCAGAGGGGTAAATCAAGCAAACGAGCATTATAAATCTAGAGAGGAGGAGTGCAAGAACATTACTAGTGCATTCCGGCTTTCTGCCGATCCGGTTTTTATCTGTGCACAAATATTTATTTACAACTGACAGTGCTGTCATAGGAGCGACAACGTTATAACGCCCAACAACAGTTTCGCTGGGGGCGATGATAAATTATTCTGGGAACAAGATGTGTTTTTGTGTTAAGCTGTGATACAAACAAAACTATAGCTTTGACGGAGTGTGTGCTTAGCTTGGCACGTAAGTTTGGTCCAAAAACGTGTTTTGAGTTCTCAGCATTTTAGTTCAATGGAACAATATAGAATCAATGGGCAGTGCAATGGGCGGTTCCGGTGAGGTTATGCCCCTTATTTCTTTCGGCTGGTAACAGGTGGAACCTTGCGGCAAGATCACACGAGAAAGGAAAAAAAACGTGCATTGGTCCCAAATAGCATGTCGCTTTGGTAACAGTTCGTGTGTAAGTCGTGCATTTTATACGGTAAAAAGACAATGGTAACTCGCGGCAAGATCACAGGAGTTGTCTTGAGTTATCACCCCAGAAGAGCTCATTGTGTTATTGCCATCTTCTTCCTTGCAATAGATTTTTTTGTAAGAAATGTGTTAACATTTGACATCACTGTGAAATATTGTGACGCTATTGTCTCAGAATATTGATGAGCGCCAGTGCCGTCATTGACAAATATTCATCTTCTGGGCAAACTTTTCATGAATCTTCTTACTCATGTCTTTTGTTGTTGATTTTGACATAAATTGTGTCTCTATGTAATAACAGAGTGAAGTTATATTAATTTCCGAGGAATAATTGCAGACATTCTGTCAAAGCACCACAACTTGCACTATGTAAATTTAAAAAAAAAATTCATGCCGATGATATAATTATTCCAAGGGAAGGAAATGTGTTCATCGAAATGAAAAAAAAAATGCTGTTTGTTTGCATGGTGGGATATATATTAAGAGTACAATAAAACAGACATCAAAATTCTAGTTTGTTTTGTTCTTGAAGATGAATATTTTTCCCAATGTAAATTATTTCCCTAAAAGTTGACCCATAAATCATGCAAAAAACGCTTTAACAAAAATGAATTTTTGAATATTTGTTTTGTATAACCATGCAGCAAAATCCCTTTAAGGCACATAGCGTATTACCTCTACTGGTTCTCAAGACAGGCCAATTGGTCCTAAGAGGACGTTAAAAAAAATGAACGAGTCAGTCTTCCCTTTAAGCCATTATCATTAAGCACACACCTCACGACCCGCCACTTTTACAATTTGGCTAACGACGCTGTCCTCTTTGCTTCAAGGGCTAGCACCGACCCCAAGAGAAAATTACCCAGACGTCAGAGTCTTTCAGAAAGCGCGGACTCGCCTTAAGGCCTTTTCATATTAGCGGGACAAGGTCCACTGGGCACCTAAGGCCGCTTTCACACTGCGGAGACGTCAGAAACCTCTTTTCACGCCAGACAATCTGAGCTGGTGGTGACAGGGGATGTCTGGACAGAACTGGCAGGCCTTAAGGTTCACTGTCCGTTCTTGCCATCGGTGGTCCCAAGACCGGTCTTTTCTTATCGAGCTGAATATTATCATGAGTCGGATTTCGCCATCAGTGGTCGTATAGCAATATGTAGTTGGGGGCTAAATATCATCATGAGTCGGTTTCTTCTTCATTGGTCGTATTGCAGTTTGTTCTTTTGGGGTTATAAATATCATCATGAGTCGGTTTCTCCTTCAGTGGTCGTATTGCAGTTTGTTCTTTTGGGGTTATAAATATCATCATGAGTCGGTTTCTCCTTCAGTGGTCGTATTGCAGTTTGTTCTTTTGGGGTTATAAATATCATCATGAGGCGGTTTCTTCATCATTGGTCGTATAGCAGTATGTTCTTATGGGGTTATAAATATCATCATGAGGCGGTTTCTTCATCATTGGTCGTATAGCAGTATGTTCTTTTGGGGTTATAAATATCATCATGAGTCGGTTTCTTCATCATTGGTCGTATTGCAGTTTGTTCTTTTGGGGTTATAAATATCATCATGAGTCGGTTTCTCCTTCAGTGGTCGTATTGCAGTTTGTTCTTTTGGGGTTATAAATATCATCATGAGTCGGTTTCTTCATCATTGGTCGTATTGCAGTTTGTTCTTTTGGGGTTATAAATATCATCATGAGTCGGTTTCTCCTTCAGTGGTCGTATTGCAGTTTGTTCTTTTGAGGTTATAAATATCATCATGATCACAAACTGAAGAAGAGAAATAGGGAAGCACAATAGAACATCAAACATAGTGATTTTAAAGGTGAATTTGGAGAAAAAAAACTTATGTATCCATTTTTGAAGCCCAATTTGAAGCATGGAACACAGTCAAACATAAATTAAAAGTGTTAAAGTGGTTACAGTGTTCAGAAATAGTGTTAAATAACAAGTTGAGTTATCCCTCTTCACAAATTTTAAAAGAAATACACCTCTTGTCGCGCAAAATTTTGAACTGTGATGCTTTTACTACCCCCACCCCCTACTCATTTTTCAGAAAAGAGTGCATATAATCTTCCAAATAGACAAGCAAGGTAGTCAGATGATCAAAACTTAAGAACAGAAATAGGGAAGCAAAATAGAACATGCAAAATAGTCATTTAACTGGTGAATTCAGAAAAACCCACTTTTTTACTCATTTTATTAGCTGAATTTAAAGCTTGGAAGACAGAAATAAATAAATTAAAAGTGCAAAACTGGTTACAGTGTTCAGAAATAGTGTTAGATACCAAGTTGAGTTATCCCTCTTCATCACAGTTAAAAGATACGCACCTCTTGTCGCGCAAAATCTTGAACTGTGATGCTTTCACTACCCCTACCCCCTACCCATTCTTCAGAAAAGAGTGCATATTATCTTCCAAATAGAAAGGCAAGGTAATCAGACGATCAAAAACTTCAGAACAGAAATAGGGAAGCAAAAAAGAACACCCAACAGAGTGATTTAACTGGTGAATTCAGAAAAAAAAACACTTGTTTACTATATTTAAAAAGCTGAATTTAAAGCTTGGATGACAGAAAAAAATATTAAAAGTGCTAAAGTGGTTACAGTGTTCAGAAATAGTGTTAGATACCAAGTTTAGTTATCCCTCTTCATCACAGTTAAAAGAAACACGTACACCTCTTGTCGCGCAAAATCTTGAACTGTGATGCTTTTACTTCCCCCACCCCCTACCCATTTTTCAGAAAAGAGAGCATATTATCTTCCAAATAGATAAGCAAGGTAGTCAGATTATCAAAAACTTCAGAACAGAAATAGGGAAGCAAAAAAGAACACCCAACAGAGTGATTTAACTGGTGAATTCAGAAAAAAACCCACTTGTTTACTATATTTAAAAAGCTGAATTTAAAGCTTGGATGACAGAAAAAAATACATTAAAAGTGCTAAAGTGGTTACAGTGTTCAGAAATAGTGTTAGATACCAAGTTTAGTTATCCCTCTTCATCACAGTTAAAAGAAACACACCTCTTGTCGTGCACAATCTTGAACTGTGATGCTTTTACTTCCCCCACCCCCTACCCATTTTTCAGAAAAGAGTGCATATTATCTTCCAAATAGATAAGCAAGGTAGTCAGATGATCAAAAACTTCAGAACAGAAATAGGGAAGCAAAATAGAACATCCAACATAGTAATTTAACTGTTGAATTCAGAAAAAAACCACTTTTTTACTCATTTTATTAGCTGAATTTAAAGCTTGGATGACAGAAAAAAATACATTAAAAGTGCTAAAGTGGTTACAGTGTTCAGAAATAGTGTTAGATACCAAGTTTAGTTATCCCTCTTCATCACAGTTAAAAGAAACACACCTCTTGCCGCGCAAAATCTTGAACTATGATGCTTTTACTACCCCCACCCCCTACCCATTTTTCAGAAAAGAGTGCATATTATCTTCCAAATAGGAAAGCAAGGTAATCAGATGATCAAAAACTTAAGAAGATAAATAGGGAAGCAAAATAGAAAATCCAACATAGTGATTTAACTGTTGAATTAAAAAAACAAAACTTTTTTTTCTCATTTTTGAAGCTGAATTAGAAGTTTGGAAGACAGAAAAAATAAATTAAAAGTGCTAAAGTGGTTACAGTGTTCAGAAATAGTGTTAGATACCAAGTTGAGTTTTCGCTCTTTACCACAGTTAAAAGAAACACACCTCTTGTCGCGCAAAATCTTGAACTGTAATGCTTTTACTTCCCCCACCCCCTACCCATTTGAACACAAAAGAGTGTATATTATCTTCCAATTAGAAAAATAAGTAATTTTAAGCAACTGGACATTTTTAAAATACATATTTTCTGTCAGTCCAAGGATTGCTTAGTCCATTAAAAACAAACAGACTAGGATTTAGCGCACCCATTTTAAGAAAAAGTTAACATGATAATTGATATATCAGACTTTTTTATGCAATTACTACTGAAGATTCCAGACCAGGTAAAACAATCATTTTATATCCTTTGTCACATTTTTTATTTTTTTTTATAAATCTATCTATAGCGAGTCTTGTCTCTTTGTGTCATTTAGTTATTTTCAAGAATTCTATCCTGGCAAAATGTTTTTAAAATCCCTACCTACCTACCCTATTTTGTTTACCCATGTTATTAGAAACAGACAATTTATTTTTATTGGCCTAAAGATCTTGAAACATTTGTTTTAATAGAGAAATAACAAGTACAGCCCTTAGCTGTGTCACTCGAATTTCTTTGTCAGGCTGAAACTTAGCTGTTGCGTTGAAGTCTGCTGTGTGTGTCTGGGTCCAAAGCAACTTTCACATTCTCATCTACACATTCTCATCTACACACTCACGTTACTCACACAATTATACAATTCTACCCACAGAGGCGTTCGGGGATGGGGGTCTCGCACTCGGGCGAATCACACCACAAAATACAAAGTATAACGTACACAGATTTTTCTATTGAACCAAAAAGCAAATTAAATCATGAATAAATCAATCAAGCAAAACTTCCACACAATGACACACTCACTCTCGGTTCACACTGCGCTCTGGGCGTGCACACTTGGCAGCACGTATACCGTTCCGACGCCGTTTGTCTTCCTGCAAGTCCAGCACAGGCACACGATTGTCCAAGAATCACAATAATCCTCGTGAATGTCACAGCAGGCATAGTAAGGTTACGTAGAAAAGTCCAAAAGGGTGCGTTAATGGTGGTAATCCGGCACACACACACACACACACACACACACACACACACACACTGACACTGACACACACACACACACACACACACACACACACTCCGGTTTGGTAAGTTACCTGATAAATAATGTAGCCTGTAGATTTAACGGGGAGACTGATCAGACAGGAAGAGTAATACTTTCACATTTCCGATGTTCAGCGATAAACTTGTTTTCTTCGAGAGTTCGATCTTCGTGCGATTCTGGCGCGTTGTCACCAAGAACGACACAGGATATCATGATGCCTCTCTACAAAAACCAGGTCTAGGAACTCTTCATCTAAAGTCAGTCAGTATTAACCTCCTCAACACAATCCTCATCTTGTCCCATAGTGATTTCTGCCGCCAAAGAACATGTGGTTCTCAACTCAAAAGACCGATTTGTCGTCTTCCGGCATTGCGAAATTCAGATCTACCCCAACTACGTGCATTGATCTGAGCAATAAAATGTAGATGCGATAATCTGCAAACATCTCTTCAACACAATCTGCATCTTGTCCCATCGTGATTTCTGTCGGCAAAGAACATGTGGTTCTCAACTCACAAGACCAATTTGTCATCTTCCAGTGTGAAATTCTGATCTGCCCCAAGTACGTGCAATAAAATGTAGAAGCGATAATCTGAAAAAATTCTTTTCGCGTGAACGCTGCCACGTTGTCATCAGTCCGATGTCTTTTATCCAGAGCAGGGACGAACACACTTTTTCATCAGCAGTTTGTTATGTTTATCCGCAGACTGCTTTCCATTACTTGTCTGTTTTAGATTGACTCGTATGGTTCTTCAGCCAGGCAAGAAGTGCTTGTTTACAGTGACACGTTCTCACGCACGACATGTCGTAAATGCAAGTTCTAACGATTGTTTTTTATTGCACTGATAGAGAATGTCGATAGTTGTAAACTTCTGCCATTTCCTAATGTTTATTTCATTATTTTGCATACGGATATGGCTAATAAGTGGATAATCTGTTACGACACGAAACGCGTTCTAAATCCGGGAAGGGAGGCTACTCCAGCGTACTTTCAGGTGTATCCTACTGCCTTAAACCAAAGGAATCAATTCTGAATAGTAAGTCCCGTGGGTTACTTAAAGTCGTTTAGTGTGTGTATATTTTCCTCGATGGATGCAGACCGGGCTTGCTTTCCAGCATGAATGCCATCAGGAGTCAATGTTTTCCACCAGAGAAAAGAACCAGAATTGGGTTGAGATCTGTATTTTGGCTGTTTAGGTTTGACATGAGTTATTGTCTTCCTCTCAGGATTTACCCAGGCTGGTGACATCTTTGACACATGATCAGTTCAAGTGTTTTTTTGTTTTGTTTTTGTAAGCTTCAATTGCAAACATGGAACTTTGTCGAACATACTTGGGCGCAGAGTCCTGGCGATGTTGTTAAAGAAACCAACGCTTCCAGTACAGTTAGACTTGCATTGATTTGTTCATGTTGCACCGCATAGCTGAAACCACATCTTCGAAACAGAAATAGAGATGACAGCAAACTTTATACACGTGTACATTGAGATGCTTCCATTTGAAACGTTGACATTATTGCAGGGGATAAATACCCGATCAAAACAAGTTTGGCCCCGAGAGGAGAGCCTGAGACTGTCTGTACAGTGCAACTCCCCTTGTGAGACATGAAAACAAGTTTGGCCCCGAGAGGAGAGCCTGAGACTGTCTGTACAGTGCAACTCCCCTTGTGAGACATGAAAACAAGTTTGGCCCCGAGAGGAGAGCCTGAGACTGTCTGTACAGTGCAACTCCCCTTGTAAGACATCAAAACAAGTGTGGCCCCGAGAGGAGAGCCTGAGACTGTCTGTA
>NW_027125702.1:45000-47500 GCF_037325665.1 Littorina saxatilis
CTGATGTGAACCAGTTGATTGGCTAATGGCGATGCGCTAAGACTGTTAGCGCACTCCAAGAGTGCGCTAACTTTTTCACATAGTGTATTCTTCCGCCCTTTGCCTAAGCGAGACTGTACTCTCATCCTCAGAATTAATTAATGACATGTAGCTTATATTCTCCACAATACCAAACGACCATACATTTCCTGCTTCTCAATTAAAGCAGAAGTGGGTTTTTTTTCTGACAGATTGCATGTGCCTGTGGCTGTGCCACAGTTGCCACTGATCTAAAAATAAAACCCGCTGTGTCTATTTTTTTTCAGTTTTGACTTGCGAAGATTCTTCTCATAATTATACCGTGTTAGTGGCATGTAGCTTATTATCCACATTACCAAATGATGAGTTAGTATACAATTCCCAGCAGCTAACAGAAAACACAAGTGTTATTCCGATAACGTACCAGCTAGATCAGCATTTGGAATATACGTAGCAGACTACACTGAAATACGACTGCATCAGTTCAGTAAATGAATGGTTTCCGAATGATTATTTCAAGGCAAGAACAATCGGAATCGAAAACGTGTAGGGTTTAGAACGTCCTTACCATATATAAGACTTATTACCAGCCTGCCTCATGCGTGCAGACTCAATGCAACGTGACGAGCAATTGTTTTTGTTTTTGAAATGAGACTGCAGTGCCAGTGGTTCGATTGCCATAGCCTAGCAGACGACATAAACCCCGCTTAGAAAATTAACATGTTGGGAAAATGTGAACGATAAAACGATGGGGATATAATACGTGTAGGGTTCAGAGCATTCTTACCGTTCATATTTAGTACCAGACTCCCCGATGAGTGAAGATACCACACGAGAAACATGCCACATTTATTTTGAAAATGTGCTTACCGTCGACCTTGGGGGTTAGCCAATTAAAGGGGAGTCACTCTGCACAGTCTATCCGTCGAAGCTCGACTGGAGGTTTCGAATCGCAAATAACTAATAAGAACACAGTCCTTTCTCCGAGTTCAAATGAGGTCTCTCTGAAAGATCAGCACTGTTTAGCTTAACGCTACACTGGAATTTACCAACAGAAATTAAAACAAGAGTTTGCGTGTGACGAAAGCACGACACACTTGAGACAGCCCACACAAAAGTAGATCTTACACGACCTGACCACACAGTTATGCCTATTCAAATGCGCGTAGCAAAATGTGCGTGTTGTATCTTCTTTTTTCTCTGGCGGTACTGACAATATCGTTATTGAAACAATCCCAGTGCACTAAGGGATTTATAGAGCAAATCTCGAAAATAATTATTGAACTCAGCGCTATGCGCTTCGTTCAATAATGAATTTTCTCGATTTGCTCTATAAATCCCTTAGTGCACTGGGATGTCTCAATAACTTAAATAATAATAAGGGCATTTGTAGGGCGCAAATCCTAAAAGAGTTCTAACCGCCTTACAATCAATCTTAAATATAATAGTCTTAATAACAGCAACAATACACATTAAAAACAAATAAACTTTAAATAAATGGAAACACAATCAAGTACACGATACACAATTCAAATGAATCTATCGTTATCAACTACAGTCTCAGATGTTCGCTACACATAATGATGGGACACTTTCCCACATGCACACACACACACGCGCACACACACACACACACGCACACACACACACACACACACACACACATACACATACACACACACACACGCGCACACACACACACACACACACACACACACACACACACACACACACACACACACACACACACACACACACACACACACACACACACACACACACACACAGGCACTTGCGGGCACATACAAACGCTCATTAATTAGAGCATAATACCAAAATGAAAACCTCTTAAAATATACAAATTATGTAGAATATGAAGACCAACAAGAACAACGTGCGAGATGTCATCTGGAAAATTAATTTATAAAGTTACGTAAACATTTATCGAGTAGATTTGTACAAATCGCGGTACACTCACGCACAGTTACACATGCACCGTCACCATCCCCGTCTACCGGAATACATTAAGTTTAGTCAACACTTGACTAAATGAACATACAACATTCACAGCTAATACTCATACACGCCAGTATTTCATGGCATCCCTCTCAGTACACTATACTTGCATCGCATGAGAAAAGCAATCGATTCAGAAATAAAGCAAGTACAGCGATGATTAATAATAATATAATAATAGTGGCAAGCTTATATAGCGCGAACCATGGGGTTAACCCACGCTCTCCGCGCTTTACATCAAACTGAACAATGCAATACATGTTTACAATAAATAGTATCCTAGTTCATACAGTAGTGTAAATGCCATAATGCATCAATTATACAAACAACAACATCCAACAATAACATCCAACATTATGTTGCTTGTTTGAAACTCTTCACATTGCAGTGAACATTGACGTAGATTCAAGGCATAGTCCCCGTCGGCTCAACATCTCGAACCTTCACAGGCTTTTACATGGACAGA
>NW_027125702.1:52500-65650 GCF_037325665.1 Littorina saxatilis
AATGACCACAGAGACAACAACTACGACGTTTACGACATAACGACTACGACGATGATAATGACGACGACGACGACCAGGATGCTGCTGGTGCTGCTGCGGTTGCTGCTGCTGCTGCTGCTGCTGCTGATGATGATGATGATGATGATGAGGGGGAGGAGGAGGAGGCGGATGAGGAGGACGACGACAAAGACAACGACGATGAAGACGATGATCAATATTACGACGACGACGACGACGACGACGACGATGCTTTGCTGCTGCTGCTGCTGCTGCTGCTAATGATGATGATGATGATGATGATGATGATGATGATGATGATGATGGTGATGATGATGATGATGATGATGAGGAGGAGGAGGAGGAAGAGGGGGAGGAGGAGGTGGAGGAGAAGGAGGAGGAGGAGGAGGAGGAGGAGGAGGAGGAGGAGGAGGAGGAGGAGGAGGAAGAGAGAAATGAAAGAACAATGAGAAGATGCAGTAAAGAGTCCCCAAAATGTCACAAACACCAGCAGAGCTAAATACAAACAAAAACGGAGAAGAAGGACAGCCTGGAATAAAATGGGGGAGAGAGGAGAGGCAAGCCTATTCATCACAAAAGCCGTGTCTGTTTTCTTTCAATTAGGGGTCATCAAACTTGGCTTCCTTGGAAAGAAACCGCATCTGTCCAAAAAATGTTTGGAAAACCCGCTGAAGTGCTTTCAATTTAGCCGCCAGTGAATTGAGTCACAAAACACACGTCAACACTTGGGCACAACGTCCAGCTATTTCTTCCCCCCTCAGCAGGGAGCGAAGAGACGAAAAAGACAGGTCATGAAATAATGACCCAACTTCTATGCGCTTGCAGGTTGACAAGGTCATGTGTGTGTGTGTGTGTGTGTGTGTGTGTGTGTGTGTGTGTGTGTGTGTGTGTGTGTGTGTGTGTGTGTGTGTGTGTGTGTGTGTGTGTGTGTGTGTGTGTGTATGTGTGTGTGTGTGTGTGTGTGTGTGAAATTATTCTGCTTGTCTTAGTTTTAGTTTTTCTTCGTCGTTTTCGTCATCTTGTTCTTGTTCTTGTTCTCCTTGTTCTTCTTGTTCTTCTTCTTGTCCGTGTTAAATGTATTCTTGTTCCTATTCCTCTTGTTCTTTTTGTTCCAGTTCGAGGACTTGCTCTGGGTGCTTGCTCTGTGTGTTTTTGAGTTTGCTCTATAATACTGCTTGTTCTTATTCTTCTGATAAGAGTTTCTTTCTCGTATTTTCGTTCCTTCTCTCTTCTATCATTTGTTCGTTATTTCTCGTTTCTCGACCTTTTTTACATTTAGTCAAGTTTTGACTAAATGTTTTAACATAGAGGGGGAATCGAGACGAGGGTCGTGGTGTATGTGTGTGTGTGTGTGTGTGTGTGTGTGTGTGTGTGTGTGTGTGTGTGTGTGTGTGTGTGTGTGTGTGTGTGTGTGTGTGTAGAGCGATTCAGAGTAAACTACTGGACCGATCTTTTTGAAATTTTTCATGAGAGTTCCTGGGCATGATATCCCCAGACGTTTTTTTTTCATTTTGTCGATTAATGTCTTTGATGACGTCATACCCGGCTTTTTGTAAAAGTTGAGGCGGCACTGTCACACCCTCATTTTGTCAATGCAAATGATTGAAATTTTGGCCAAGCAATCTTCGACAAAGGCCAGACTTTGGTATTGCATTTCAGCTTGGAGGCTAAATTAGTGGATGACTTTGGTCATTAAAAATCAGAAAATTGTAATTAAAATAATTTTTGTTATAAAACGATCCAAAACCAATTTCATCTTATTCTTTATCATTTTTTGATTCCAAAAACATATAAATATGTAATATTTGGATTAAAAACAAGCTCTGAAAGTTAAAACTATGAACATTATGATTACAATTAAATTTCCCAAATCGATTTAAAAACAATTTCATCTTATTTCTTGTCGGTTCATATAGATATGATATGTTTTGATTAAAAACAAGCTCAGAAAGTTAAAAAGAATATAAATACAGAAAAGCGTGCTATCCTGCTCAGCGCAACCACTACCGCGCTATTCTGGATTGTCAATTTCACGGCCTTTGCCACAAGTGGTGGACTGACGATGCTACGAGTATACGGGCCTTCTGAAATAATGCAGTGCGTTCGGTTTCATTATGTGAGTTCGACAGCTTGACTAAATGTTGTATTATCGCCTTACGCGACTTGTTCCATCCTTCCGTCTTGATTTCTTTTAACTTGTTTTGTACCTTCCTTCCTTCGTTTCTTCTTTTCTTTCCTTTTCTTCTTTTTATTTTTCTAACCGTCATGTTTATCTATTCTTGTCCTGCTGCTTCTTCTTCTTCTTCTTCTTCTTCTTCTTCTTCTTCTTCTTCTTCTTCTTCTTCTTCTTCTTCTTCTTCTTCTTCTTCTTCTTCTTCTTCTTCTTCTTCTTCTTCTGCAATTTTATTTTCAAGAGAAAATAATTATTCGGTTTTCTCCTTATGTGATTTCTGACATCTAAATTAATGCGTGCAGCAAAATGATCACAGAGACGGGGTTGTGCCATATGGTTAAAAGTATTACAGCCTTGGGTATTCACCTCAAAGGATTGTGTAATCAATGTTTGCCGATAAAACACATACACACTCGTATACAGACACGCAGGCGCGCGCGAAAACACACACAGACAAAAACGCATGCAGACACACAGACAGACAATCCACCCCTCCCACACACACACACACAGACAGACAACCCACCCCTCCCACACACACACACACACACACACACACTCACACATACATATACCCCCCTCCCTCACGCAGTCTAAGGTCTAAAAATGTCCTTTCTTCACGATCGAAAGACAAAACCTTTCAATGTATTAGTGTCGAAGCGCCTTACAGAAGCTTAAATCCAAACCAAACTAGCCTCTTCGAACCAATCATATCGACAAATACACAGTTCAGAACATTAAACCCGAACACCTGATTAGATCACGGGTCACAATGACAATATCAAGACAGTAACTTCAGTCTTTGTCGGTACTGAAAGGTTCAGTGGTGCGGCACAAAGCCATTCTTTGCAGCGCCGTCTTTGCATCAGGCTAGTCGTCCGTTTCAAATAGCTAAAAGCACAGACCGATTCATTCTTGTGCCTATAATCTTAAGTCTTGGACAGCTAAATGTTTGTGTTAAGACTCTCAGTTTCTTCGTGGGTAGACACAGTAATCGGTCTGTCTTTAGAGTCTCTGTGCACTGAAGCACGTATACGAGTGATTGACTTCAGTGAAAAGTCATGGCTGGAAGCCATAGGTCGCGGACACGAATAGCTATACACTAAGTGTCCTTCCCCGGTTACTCTTAAAGATGCAGTACAGGTGTGTGTGTGTGTGTGTGTGTGTGTGTGTGTGTGTGTGTGTGTGTGTGTGTGTGTGTGTGTATTTATGTATGTGTGTGTGTGTGTGTGTGTATGTATGTGTGTGTGTGTGCGCGCGCGTGCGTGTGTGTATATATATAGAGAATGGTTTGCTTCTTAGTTGGATACCATGGGTTGACAACTCTCGCCATCAGTACCACCTGACCACTGATGAGACACAATAGTGTCGAAACACGTGTCTGGTCTAGGTACAAATACAATGGTCCTCCTCAGGACTAGATTACCTTGCGATACGTCCCCCACAAAGGGACTTTGCTCTGTAAATCTCGGTCCCCCTTGAGGAGGGTCTGATGCTCCCAATAGGCTGTCTGTGAAGGGATACTTATTTCTCTCTCTATCTCTGCTAAGAGATTTTAACAAATCTCGGAAGAAAGTCTCTGCTGACTTTCAATTGTTTCTTTCACAATTTCTGATGTTTTATAATGTGGTCACCGTGAAAGTTGCATCGCCTTTAAAGCGATCCAATTGAATAAAGCAGAAAACTTCTTCTTTACCAAGTCCTGTGTTGAACAGCAGTGAAAAGTTGACCGCTTTTCCTGTTTAACCTTTTCAAAATTAGATCTAACTTGTTCGCGTATCCATTTCTGGATCTGCAGGCTGGTACAGAGTTACCTCCCTTTAGGCTTTTTCAAATTTCCCTTGTTTTAACCTAATTTCTTGGTTAAAACTTGTCTAAATTTCTAAATTCTTTCTTAATAAATATCAATTCTACACTTTGGCCTTAAATCAAAGTGTTTCCCTTCACAGATATCCTCTTGGGGTTGTCAGATGAGGGTAGTCTCCCATGCCAACAGAAGCTACCATTCAGAGAATGGTTTGCTTCTTAGTTGGATACCATGGGTTGACAACTCTCGCCATCAGTACCACCTGACCACTGATGAGACACAATAGTGTCGAAACACGTGTCTGGTCTAGGTACAAATACAATGGTCCTCCTCAGGACTAGATTACCTTGCGATACGTCCCCCACAAAGGGACTTTGCTCTGTAAATCTCGGTCCCCCTTGAGGAGGGTCTGATGCTCCCAATAGGCTGTCTGTGAAGGGATACTTATTTCTCTCTCTATCTCTGCTAAGAGATTTTAACAAATCTCGGAAGAAAGTCTCTGCTGACTTTCAATTGTTTCTTTCACAATTTCTGATGTTTTATATATATATATATATATGTGTGTGTGTGTGTGTGCGTGTGTAAGAGAGAGAGAGAGAGAGAGAGAGAGAGAGATAGAGAGAAAGAGAGAGAGAGAGAGAGAGAGAGAGACGGAGAGAGAGAAAGAGATAGCGAGAGAGAGAGAGAGAAAAAGAGAGAGAAAGAGAGAGAGAAAGAGAGGGGAGAGAGAGAGAGAGGGGGGGTAAAGAGAGAGAGAGAGAGAGAGAGAGAGAGAGAGAGAGAGAGAGAGAATGACAATGACAATGACAAGTTTTTTATTTACGAGGGTAGTGGCATAAGCAAACAGGTGCTTTGTTACATCCAGCCCTCGCCCATGGGAGGGTTTAATCTAATGATAATACGTTTTAAAAATGTTGGAATATCAATTAAAGAAGTAATAAAAACAAACGATGAACAAGCAAACGATTAACAGACTAAAAAAAAATATATATATATATATATACATACAAGCGAACATGACATGTTATTGTCAAAGGCATAATGAAAACTGTATCAATCGAGGGAAGAAAAATTCCGTGAACTGATGAATCAATGGAACAACTACGTTGCAATTATTAACAATGTAGCATCGTTACATAAGTCATGGTATTGAAATTAATTAGGTACATGTATCTACTGAAACGTGTAAAAGGTAAAAATAAGGCATCAACAAAATAAACATGTTCAGGCTAAGTGAGAACGAAATGTGCCATGTATAAGGAATGAGAAATATCTGTCTTTAAAAGTCTTGGCATTGACGGAATGTCTGAGACCGCTTGGAAGCGAATTCCAAAGATTAGTCCCCGAAAAGAGTAGACTGGACTTAAAAAGATCTATACGAGGCCGAGGAGCATACATTTTTGTTGGGTCTCTTAAATTGTGGGAAGTGAATTGAGAAGAAAGAGGTGCAGGCGCTCTTCCAGTTATCAGTTTATGCATCAAAACGCCTTTTTTTGTACATGGGTCTTGATTTAGGAGGAAGAATGTTTAAAAGTTAATAGTCTTCGTTGGAAACCGACACTTGTAATATAATAACTTTAATTGGTCTTTTATGTAAACTAAATAAAGGTTTCGGAGTTTTTGCACTCGCACAATCCCATAGTGTTGATTGAATATGAGCGTTAAAGAAAAGTTGCCTGCCATGCCTGTTCAAGAAGTGTTTTATTCTGTAACGTGATCAGTCCACGATAAATCGTTATCAAGAATAACACCTAGAACTTTGTGTTTATTAACTTCTTCAACAATGTGATTATGAGAGAGAGAGAGCGAGAGAGAGAGAGAGAGAGAGAGAGACAGAGAGAGAGACAGAGACAGAGACAGAGAGAGAGAGAGAGAGGGAGAGAGAGAGACACACACAGAGAGAGAGAGAGAGAGAGAGAGAGACAGAGAGAGAGACAGAGACAGAGACAGAGAGAGAGAGAGAGACAGAGAGAGACAGAGAGAGATGATTCGAAGAACAAACGGCTTTCGCCACAGCGTCGAAAATGGCAGCTCTCCCTCGACTCCCACAAACTGGACACCGAGAAGTCAACGCATTCCCGACATCAACCTTCTTAATCTGTCAATGTTCTCATGTTATCGTGTATGCCCGTTCATCGCAAAGACCAAGAGGTCGACATTCTTCTGAATTGTTCCGTTTTTCTGCAACTAAACTATTCAGAAACCTTTCTTGTTGATTGCATGCTGTACGCTCCACAGCTCAAGCTATAGTTTACAGAATAAGTAAACAGAGACAGTGAAGAATGGACAAACTCCGGAAATAACACTCTATCGGGTGTGTACCGGTTATGAAAGAGTAATCACTCTTGCTTTTCGTCACGCGCATAAGAATAATACCTATCTCATTGTCAGGCATTTCTGTAGTGAAACTACAGGGGAAGCTACTGGAAGGGTGTGTTAGAGAGCACACACTCTCAGACCATCGGAAACCATTGTCACGGTAACGTAAGCAAAACTGCCGATCTCGTTTCTTGAGTTAGGCACTTTTTCTTTGTGATACAGGAACCTTGTTTTGAGAATGTGAAAGTTGGCAAAAGCTCTTTGTGGGTTGTTATGCAGTTTTGCTGAGAAAGTTTGACTCACTAAAAGCAAGAATGTTTACTCTTTCACCTATAGAACACCGGCGTTATTTCCGTAAATCACGGTCGTCTATTGCTTCCAAACACGTACAGCGACAAGACTGACCGAGTCAACAATAGGGGTACACATTAATACTTATTTAAACAAGACACACTCGACGAACAACTAATCGTGAGAGATAACATTGCTGCACCGAACTATTCGACCTAGAGTGACTCTCTCATCCGTCTCCGGTTTTTCTAATTTCACTTGCCACTTTGCAGAGAGACGAAAAACACCGCCATTTTCAATCATGGCGGCCGAAGTGGTTTGTTCGCTGTCTTCTATAAGGGAGGTAATTTGTCTGAAGAAGAAGCAACGGGTTCTCCGCCCCTGACAATTTGATAGCGGGAGAAGAGGTTTGATGGCGAAGTCTTTTCAATCTAGTTTTCACTCTAAGTGAGAGTTCGTCTATACGGACTTGTTATTGCAGTGTATACCCCTATTTTTCTTCTTCTTCTTTTTCTGTTCTTCTTCTTCTCTACCAACGCCTCCCACGCCCACCCCACCCCTCTCCTCCTTCTCCTCCCTTTGAAGGCGGAATCGTTGCAATCTAGTTTTCAATCTAAGTGAAACTTGGCCTATACAGCTGCATATACACTTCTGAACGATTTGTTTTTGTATTCGTTCTTCGCCTTCCGTCTTTCTTTTTGTGCTTGTAAAACATGACACTTTGAACCTCAAAGACTTGTTGAAGACTTCCTCGTAAATCCTATGAAATGTTGTATAAAATGGATGAAAGTGGTAAAACGAACTGGGCCTCAGGTGTCCGTTGTAAATTGTATGAGTACGGTTTTGGTTTTGTGTGGTTGAATCAGGGCGTTGTTAATGAAAAAGATTTTTTGCGTGTTTTTAGGGAAAGGTTGGTCGATTGCAGATAACAAGAGTGGGATTAGCATATACAATATAGTGATAGATTTGCTGTTTATCGGACATTCTGTACTGTACATGACATTAAACCCTATCTTGTGTCGAATATGGATAGGCATCTAAAGTTTATTATGACCAGGTTTCGATTCGGCATTTCAGAAATTGCAGTGCATGCTTACCGATACAGAAAACATAATGCCGATGATTTGATGTGTCCTCTTTGTAAACAAAACCAAGAAGATGAAGTCCATTTTCTTTTGTGTTGTCCATACTATAACAAATTAAGAGGAAAATTTATCCCATTTAAATATTATAAGAACCCAAGTATTTTCCGACTCAGCTTGCTTTTAGCATCACCTCAAGAAACAGTTGTCAGAAATGTATCCCTGTATTTGTATAAAGCCTTTAGATTAAGAGATGTTGTAACCTCCTAGTTAAATGCCGTGTAATGTATGTGTTGTGCGATTATTATTTTGTACCTTTTTTGTGTGCACCTGTTGAGTTTAATTTATATGCAATGTGAACCGTTTGTTCACACCCCTTCATAAGGGGCTATGGCCTATTGAATAAACTATCTGCGTCTGCGTCTGCGTCTGCGTCTCTCTCTCTCTCTCTCTCTCTCTCTCTCTCTCTCTCTCTCTCTCTCTCTCTCTCTCTCTCTCTCTCTCTCTCTCTCTCTCTCACCCTCTCCCTCTCCGTAATACCCTAAAGATCTTACGCTACTATTCTCGGGCAATAAAGTGTTCAATTTCAAGTTTGAGTGTTTTTTCTACTTAACCACCTGACACCCCCACCCCCTCCCCAACCCCCACCACCCCACCCCTTTACACACACGCGTCTAACTTTTTCGCCCTTCGGGGATTGGATTTTCCGACCTGATTTGTGACGGAACTGAGTGTAAGGGCGGTTTGCATTGTATACTTTAGGGCAATATAAACAGCAAAGAATAGAAATTGGAAGACGGTATTTTTCTGTTTTTTGTTTTTGTTTTGTTCCCGGAGGACAAGACAAAACGGAACTTCCTTGCCTCCAAACTGGATTGGATGGTGAATTACAAAAGAATAGAAAAACAAAAGCCACAGAAGAGCTAAGCTATTCAATGGTTTTTTTTAAACGGCCATTAGTTTCTGTACGTTTAAAGGAAAAATCGCTAAATGGGTGAAGCGAATATACAAGTAAACGCCCGAAATACTTCTTTCCGAACAAGAAGCGACTTTTTTACATTTAGTCAAGTTTTGATTAAATGTCTTAACATAGAGGGGGAATCGAGACGAGGGTCGTGGTGTATACATGTGTGTCTGTGTGTGTGTGTGTGTGTGTGTGTAGAGCGATTCAGAGTAAACTACTGGACCGATCTTTATGAAATTTGACATGAGAGTTCCTGGGTGTGATATCCCCGGACTTGTTTTTCATTTTTTCGATAAATGTCTTTGATGACGTCATATCCGGCTTTTTGTAAAAGTTGAGGCGGCACTGTCACACCCTCATTTTTCAATCAAATTGATTGACATTTTGGCCAAGCAATCTTCGACGAAGGCCGCACTTCGGTATTGCATTTCAGCTTGGTGGCTTAAAAATTAATTAATGACTTTGGTAATTAAAAATCAGAAAATTGTAATTAATTTTTTTTTTATATATAAAACGATCCAAATTTACGTTCATCTTATTTTTCATTATTTTCTGATTCCAAAAACATATAAATATGTTATATTCGGATTAAAAACAAGCTCTGAAAATTAACAATATAAAAATTATGATCAAAATCAAATTTCCGAAATCGATTTAAAAACAATTTCATCTTATTCCTTGTCGGTTCCTGATTCCAAAAACATATAGATATGATATGTTTGGATAAGAAACACTTTCAGAAAGTTAAAGCGAAGAGTGGTACAGAAAAGCGTGCTATGCAGCACAGCGAAACCACTTCCGCGCAAAACAGTCTCGTCTGTTTCACTGCGTTTTGCACGAGCGGCGGACTACGGTCATTGTGAAAAAATGCAGTGCGTTCAGTTTCATTCTGTGAGTTCCACAGCTTGACTAAATGTAGTAATTTCGCCTTACGCGACTTGTTCAAATTTGTTTTTCCGCTCAGTATTGTTTTGAAGAAGAAACAGCCGGTGTAAAAGGAAAAGTTGTCCGCTGGGAAAAAAGAGTCCTATTAAAGGACTTTCGTTTCTAGGAACGATAGTCCCCACCCTGACACATTTTCCTAGACTTTCAGCGGACACGTTTTCCCAGGACAGAAAGTCCTAGCCTATATTTATGGGTCGGACTTTGAGTCCTGGGGGGCATATTTTTCTTTTAAATAGAGTCCAGGGACTTAAAGTTCATAGGACACAAAGTCCAGGGACACATTTTCCTAGGAATAAAAGTCCGCCGGACTTTCAAACAGACGGACACTTCATCCTGTCACACCGGTATAGCGACACGGAACCAAGTATCTTGATAGCCGATAGAATTAAGAAACATTGACATCAAAAAGCGACTTTGAACTTTAAAGCTATTAATTACAATGCATCCTATTCTCATGTCAGGAGACTCTTTTGCACTGTTGATTATGAAACTTAAGACGCATTTTCTCCCTTTTGTCCCCAAAAAGATATTGTAGTAAATTGCTTTCATTTGAAATATGTTATTTTGTTTATTGCAAGCAGACTTTAAGACTAGACGATTTGAATATTGCTATATTACGTAATGTGTTACGTTCAATGCCGTCGTCTTTCAACCATACGGCATATGACAGTACGTTTTTAAGTATAACCGAAGTTTCACTATATCCGAGTTAACAATACACGTGTTACACTGTATTTCGTGAACTTTTAACGCAGTTTTCAGCAAGTTTTGTAGGCGGCAATAACATTCCCTCCAAACAAATCTTCTAAATAATTTGCTTTACTGAACAGACTGGCTGTAATGTACATACATCTACTCGCTTAACAACAAGGCCAATTTTCGTTGCCTTATATACATTGTCTAGCCAATAGTAACGCATTTACATGCAATCAGAAACCGCTGCCTTTCGCTTGATTCTGTTTTCATCAGCGTCTGTTTGAAAACAAAGTGGCTCTTTATTCGCGTTCGCATTTGTGCAATAAAAGCATCTATTTTTGTCTACTTCAGCCAAAGTGCCTCCGGCTGCGTACAATTACTCGTGCTATATTGCCACAATGTTGTACGAGACATATTGGGTAACCGGAATAAATGCAACGTAAGCACAAAAAGAGACCGCGACATGCCAGCAGATATTGAGATTAATGTTCGCAAACCTGAGAGAGAGAGAGAGAGAGAGAGAGAGAGAGAGAGAGAGAGAGAGAGAGAGAGAGAGAGAGAGAGAGAGAGGGGGGGAAGGAGAGAGACAGAGAGAGACAGAGAAAGAGAGAGAGAAAGAGAGAGGGGGAGGGAGAGAGAGAGAGAGAGAGAGAGAGAGAGGGGGTGAGAGACAGAGAGAGACAGAGAGATAGAGAGGGAAGGAGAGAAAGAGAGAGAGAGAGGGAGGGAGAGACTGAGAGAGAGAGAGGGGGGGAAACAGAGAAAGAGAGAGGGAGGGAGAGACTGAGAGAGAGAGAGGGGGAAAAACAGAGAGAGACAGAGAGAGAGAGAGAGAGAGAGAGAGAGAGAGAGAGAGAGAAAGAGAGAGAGAGAGAGAGATATTCGGATTTCGGATGGTTTATTCACATAGGCCATTGCCCCTAGTGAAGGGGTGTGAACAAAAGCAACAAGAGGCGAAGCCTTCAAGGCTCACGTAAGAAATAGACAAACAGTAACACAAACTCAATCACTCCGTCACACATACACACACACACACACACACACACACACACACACACACACACACACACACACACACACACACACAGTAAGCATAGGTGACACTGTGCAAGAAAGCGAGACACTAGATCTAGATCTGTCTGTCTGCATGTAGCCTACTTACAGGGACACGACTAAGAGTAATACCGAATATTCTGGACTCGCAACGAAATATACAAACAAATGACAATGAACAACGCTTCGACCTAATGGTCTTCAACAGGTTAAAAACAAAATGAAAACAACAATACAAATATCAAAACGACTTATATCAGAGAAGATGATGTCCTCCAAGCGCAAAAGAAGGAGGAAAGGGAGATAAATCAAAAAGAAAAATGAGCAATGAAAAATGAAACCAAAACGAAACAAACCAGAATAATAACGCTTGAAGGGCCTGAAGTTGAAGAGAGAGAGAGAGAGAGAGAGAGAGAGAGAGAGAGAGAGAGAGAGAGAGAGAGAGAGAGAGAGAGAGAGAGAGAGAGAGAGAGAGAGAGAGAGAGAGAGAGAGAGAGAGAGAGAGTGTCAACAATCTACGACACGACTGCCAACTAGTCTCGGCCCGCTCAAAAAACAATGACCGAGACTTTCAGTAATTCCTTCGCGTGACGTCTAACCCTCTTACGCCATAATGTGACGTCTTCAAATGACGAAATGTTAAAGTTTCTACCACAGACATACACACGCACGCACGCACATACGCACGCACGCACGCACGCACGCACAGACAGACAAAGTTACGATCGCATAGGCTACACTTACGTGAGCCAAAAACATTGAATCATTTTTACATTCAGTAGACTCAAAACAGTGCATATTTTTCTCAAAAGTGGATAACAGATACATCAATGCAGACATCTACATACAAAATTACGATAACAGTGTTTCTCGTATCTTAAATGCTTTATACAAATATAAACATAAATCACGTACAGTTTTTTCATGTGTTGAAGCTAAAAGAAGGCTGAGTCGAAAAGCACTTGGTTGCCTGTAATATTTCAGTGGGATGAATTTTTCTCTCAATTTATGGAAGTATGGACAGACAAGAACAAAATGGACTTCATTTTCCAGTTTATCTTTACAAAAGGGACACATGTAATTATTAACATTATAAACTTGTTTGTAACAATGAGTGTGAACGGCAATTTCAGAGATCCCTAACCTAAACCTTATCATCATGAATCTTAAATGTCTGTCAATATTGAACAAAGGGTAAGGTTTGATCTCAGGAACAGTACAAAATGTTCTATACACAGAAAATCTTTCACTATTTTGAATATGAAACTCCTAGTCTTGCCATCTGCATGCAATTAATATATCTTTTAAAGCATACAAAAACTTGTTTTCGTCAACAACACCTAGATTCAACCACACAAAACCATATCCTAACTGATACAATGTACAACGCACATTTGACGCCCAATTTGATTTACCATTCTCATCCATCCTGTACAGCATTTTATATGATTTATGAGGCAATCTTTGCTCAGACATTCTCAACAATTTCAACCAATATTTAATACATTTCAATATTGAATTTACGTACGAAGGGTATCTGTTAGTTTCTCCATATACCAAATCGTTTGGTGTACGCATTTCTAAACCCAGAAACTTTTTCAATGCAAATAAATGAACCTTTTCACATTCTATGGCTGCTTTTTCTAAGCCCCATAACCCTGCACCATATTGTGCAATAGGTTGCACTTGTGCATCAAATAGCTTTAGATAAACATCCAAACTAGTATTATATGTATAACTTATGTGAAATCGACAACAAAGCTTGCTTAGCTCTACTTGCAAGGTCTAAGCAGGCAGCCGTA
>NW_027125702.1:78350-90850 GCF_037325665.1 Littorina saxatilis
GAAAGAGAGACAGAGAAAGAGAGACAGAGAAAGATAGACAGAGAAAGAGAGACAGAGAAAGATAGACAGAGAAAGAGAGACAGAGAAAGAGAGACAGTTAAAGAGAGACAGTTAAAGAGAGACAGTTAAAGAGAGACAGTTAAAGAGAGACAGAGAAAGAGAGACAGAGAAAGAGAGACAGAGAAAGAGAGACAGAGAAAGAGAGACAGAGAAAGAGAGACAGAGAAAGAGAGACAGAGAAAGAGAGACAAAGAAAGATAGACAGAGAAAGATAGACAGAGAAAGATAGACAGAGAAAGATAGACAGAGAAAGATAGACAGAGAAAGATAGACAGAGAAAGATAGACAGAGAAAGAGAGACAGAGAAAGAGAGACAAAGAAAGATAGACAGAGAAAGATAGACAGAGAAAGAGAGACAGAGAAAGAGAGACAGAGAATGATAGACAGAGACAGAGAGACAGAGAAAGATAGACAGAGAAAGAGAGACAGAGAAAGAGAGACAGTTAAAGAGAGACAGAGAAAGAGAGACAGAGAAAGAGAGACAGAGAAAGAGAGACAGAGAAAGAGAGACAGAGAAAGAGAGACAGAGAAAGAGAGACAGAGAAAGAGAGACAGAGAAAGAGAGACAGAGAAAGAGAGACAGAGAAAGAGAGACAGAGAAAGAGAGACAGAGAAAGAGAGACAGAGAAAGAGAGACAGAGAAAGAGAGACAGAGAAAGATAGACAGAGAAAGAGAGACAGAGAAAGAGAGACAGAGAAAGAGAGACAAAGAAAGATAGACAGAGAAAGATAGACAGAGAAAGATAGACAGTTAAAGAGAGACAGTTAAAGAGAGACAGAGAAAGATTGACAGAGAAAGATTGACAGAGAAAGATAGACAGAGAAAGAGAGACAGAGAAAGAGAGACAGAGAAAGAGAGACAGAGAAAGAGAGACAGTTAAAGAGAGACAGAGAAAGAGAGACAGAGAAAGATAGACAGAGAAAGATAGACAGAGAAAGAGAGACAGTTAAAGAGAGACAGTTAAAGAGAGACAGAGAAAGATAGACAGATAAAGATAGACAGAGAAAGAGAGACAGAGAAAGAGAGACAGAGAAAGAGAGACAGAGAAAGAGAGACAGAGAAAGATAGACAGAGAAAGAGAGACAGAGAAAGAGAGACAGAGAAAGAGAGACAGAGAAAGAGAGACAGAGAAAGAGAGACAGAGAAAGAGAGACAGAGAAAGAGAGACAGAGAAAGAGAGACAGTTAAAGAGAGACAGTTAAAGAGAGACAGAGAAAGAGAGACAGAGAAAGAGAGACAGAGAAAGAGAGACAGAGAAAGAGAGACAGAGAAAGAGAGACAGAGAAAGAGAGACAGAGAAAGAGAGACAGAGAAAGAGAGACAGAGAAAGAGAGACAGAGAAAGAGAGACAGAGAAAGAGAGACAGAGAAAGAGAGACAGAGAAAGATAGACAGAGAAAGAGAGACACAGAAAGATAGACAGAGAAAGAGAGACAAAGAAAGAGAGACAGTTAAAGAGAGACAGAGAAAGAGAGACAGAGAAAGAGAGACAGAGAAAGAGAGACAGAGAAAGAGAGACAGAGAAAGAGAGACAGAGAAAGAGAGACAGAGAAAGAGAGACAGAGAAAGAGAGACAGAGAAAGAGAGACAGAGAAAGAGAGACAGAGAAAGAGAGACAGAGAAAGAGAGACAGAGAAAGAGAGACAGAGAAAGAGAGACAGAGAAAGAGAGACAGAGAAAGAGAGACAGAGAAAGAAAGACAGAGAAAGAGAGACAGAGAAAGAGAGACAGAGAAAGAGAGACAGAGAAAGAGAGACAGAGAAAGATAGACAGAGAAAGAGAGACAGAGAAAGAGAGACAGAGAAAGAGAGACAGAGAAAGAGAGACAGAGAAAGAGAGACAGAGAAAGAGAGACAGAGAAAGAGAGACAGAGAAAGAGAGACAGTTAAAGAGAGACAGAGAAAGAGAGACAGAGAAAGATAGACAGAAAAAGATAGACAGAGAAAGATAGACAGAGAAAGATAGACAGAGAAAGAGAGACAGAGAAAGAGAGACAGAGAAAGAGAGACAGAGAAAGAGAGACAGAGAAAGAGAGACAGAGAAAGAGAGACAGAGAAAGAGAGACAGAGAAAGAGAGACAGAGAAAGAGAGACAGAGAAAGAGAGACAGAGAAAGATAGACAGAGAAAGAGAGACAGAGAAAGAGAGACAGAGAAAGAGAGACATAGAAAGAGAGACAGAGAAAGAGAGACAGAGAAAGAGAGACAGAGAAAGAGAGACAGTTAAAGAGAGACAGAGAAAGAGAGACAGAGAAAGAGAGACAGAGAAAGAGAGACAGAGAAAGAGAGACAGTTAAAGAGAGACAGAGAAAGAGAGACAGTTAAAGAGAGACAGAGAAAGAGAGACAGAGAAAGAGACGCAGACGCAGACGCAGATAGTTTATTCAATAGGCCATAGCCCCTTATGAAGGGGTGTGAACAAACGGTTCACATTGCATATAAATTAAACTCAACAGGTGCACACAAAAAAGGTACAAAATAATAATCGCACAACACATACATTACACGGCATTTAACTAGGAGGTTACAACATCTCTTAATTTAAAGGCTTTATACAAATACAGGGATACATTTCGGACAACAGTTTCTTGAGGTGATGCTAAAAGCAAGCTGAGTCGGAAAATGCTTGGGTTCTTATAATATTTAAATGGGATCAAATTTTCTCTTAATTTGTTATAGTATGGACAACACAAAACAAAATGGACTTCATCTTCTTGGTTTTGTTTACAAAGAGGACACATCAAATCATCGGCATTATGTTTTCTATATCGGTAAGCATGCACTGCAATTTCTGAAATGCCGAATCGAAACCTGGTCATAATAAACTTTAAATGCCTATCCATATTCGACAAAAGATAGGGTTTAATGTCATGTACAGTACAAAATGTCCGATAAACAGCAAATCTATCACTATTTTGTATATGATAATCCCACTCTTGCCATCTGCAATCGACCAACCTTTCCCTAAAAACACGCAAAAAATATTTTTCATTAACAACGCCCTGATTCCACCACACAAAACCAAAACCGTACTCATACAATTTACAACGGACACCTGAGGCCCAGTTCGTTTTACCACTTTCATCCATTTTATACAACATTTCATAGGATTTACGAGGAAGTCTGTGCGCCTCCATCTTTAACAATTTCAACCAGTAGCTAATGCATCTTAAAATAGAATTCAAATATATCGGATATCTGTTTGTCTCGCCATATACAAGATCATTAGGTGTTCGCATTCGAACTCCTAAGAACTTCTTCAGTGCAAATAAATGGACTTTTTCACACTGCAGAGCAGCCTTATCCAGTCCCCATATCTCAGCACCATACTGTACTATTGGTTGTACTTGGGAATCAAACAACTTCAAAAAAACATTCAAACTATTATTATTAAGCACAGATAATCTTTGTATAATACACATCAGAGCATTTTTGGCCCGGCTTGAGAGATCGCAACAGGCAGCAGTAAAACTAAGTCGAGTTGAAAACAATATTCCTAAATACTTATACACGTTTACAAGAGAGACAGAGAAAGATAGACAGAGAAAGAGAGACAGAGAAAGAGAGACAGAGAAAGAGAGACAGAGAAAGATAGACAGAGAAAGAGAGACAGTTAAAGAGAGACAGTTAAAGATAGACAGAGAAAGATAGACAGAGAAAGATAGACAGAGAAAGATAGACAGAGAAAGATAGACAGAGAAAGATAGACAGAGAAAGATAGACAGAGAAAGAGAGACAGAGAAAGAGAGACAGAGAAAGAGAGACAAAGAAAGATAGACAGAGAAAGATAGACAGAGAAAGATAGACAGAGAAAGATAGACAGAGAAAGATAGACAGTTAAAGAGAGACAGTTAAAGAGAGACAGTTAAAGAGAGACAGTTAAAGATAGACAGAGAAAGAGAGACAGAGAAAGAGAGACAGAGAAAGAGAGACAGAGAAAGAGAGACAGAGAAAGAGAGACAGAGAAATAGAGACAGAGAAAGAGAGACAGAGAAAGATAGACAGAGAAAGATAGACAGAGAAAGAGAGACAAAGAAAGATAGACAGAGAAAGATAGACAGAAAAAGATAGACAGAGAAAGATAGACAGAGAAAGATAGACAGAGAAAGATAGACAAAGAAAGAGAGACAGTTAAAGAGAGACAGAGAAAGAGAGACAGAGAAAGAGAGACAGAGAAAGAGAGACAGAGAAAGAGAGACAGAGAAAGAGAGACAGAGAAAGAGAGACAGAGAAAGAGAGACAGAGAAAGAGAGACAGAGAAAGAGAGACAGAGAAAGAGAGACAGAGAAAGAGAGACAGAGAAAGAGAGACAGAGAAAGAGAGACAGTTAAAGAGAGACAGAGAAAGAGAGACACAGAAAGATAGACAGAGAAAGAGAGACAAAGAAAGAGAGACAGTTAAAGAGAGACAGAGAAAGATAGACAGAGAAAGATAGACAGAGAAAGATAGACAGTTAAAGAGAGACAGTTAAAGAGAGACAGAGAAAGATTGACAGAGAAAGATTGACAGAGAAAGATAGACAGAGAAAGAGAGACAGAGAAAGAGAGACAGAGAAAGAGAGACAGAGAAAGAGAGACAGAGAAAGAGAGACAGAGAAAGAGAGACAGAGAAAGATAGACAGAGAAAGATAGACAGAGAAAGAGAGACAGTTAAAGAGAGACAGTTAAAGAGAGACAGAGAAAGATAGACAGATAAAGATAGACAGAGAAAGAGAGAGAGAGAGAGAGAGAGAGAGAGAGAGAGAGAGAGAAAGAGAGACAGAGAAAGATAGACAGAGAAAGAGAGACAGAGAAAGAGAGACAGAGAAAGAGAGACAGAGAAAGAGAGACAGAGAAAGAGAGACAGAGAAAGAGAGACAGAGAAAGAGAGACAGAGAAAGAGAGACAGTTAAAGAGAGACAGTTAAAGAGAGACAGAGAAAGAGAGACAGAGAAAGAGAGACAGAGAAAGAGAGACAGAGAAAGAGAGACAGAGAAAGAGAGACAGAGAAAGAGAGACAGAGAAAGAGAGACAGAGAAAGAGAGACAGAGAAAGAGAGACAGAGAAAGAGAGACAGAGAAAGATAGACAGAGAAAGAGAGACACAGAAAGATAGACAGAGAAAGAGAGACAGAGAAAGAGAGACAGTTAAAGAGAGACATAGAAAGAGAGACATAGAAAGAGAGACAGAGAAAGAGAGACAGAGAAAGAGAGACAGAGAAAGAGAGACAGAGAAAGATAGACAGAGAAAGAGAGACAGAGAAAGAGAGACAGAGAAAGATAGACAGAGAAAGAGAGACAGAGAAAGATAGACAGAGAAAGAGAGACAGAGAAAGAGAGACAGAGAAAGAGAGACAGAGAAAGAGAGACAGAGAAAGAGAGACAGAGAAAGAGAGACAGAGAAAGAGAGACAGAGAAAGATAGACAGAGAAAGAGAGACAGAGAAAGAGAGACAGAGAAAGAGATGCAGAGAAAGAGAGACAGAGAAAGAAAGACAGAGAAAGAGAGACAGAGAAAGAGAGACAGAGAAAGAGAGACAGAGAAAGATAGACAGAGAAAGAGAGACAGAGAAAGAGAGACAGAGAAAGAGAGACAGAGAAAGAGAGACAGTTAAAGAGAGACAGAGACAGAGAGACAGAGAAAGATAGACAGAGAAAGATAGACAGAGAAAGAGAGACAGAGAAAGAGAGACAGAGAAAGAGAGACAGAGAAAGAGAGACAGAGAAAGAGAGACAGAGAAAGAGAGACAGAGAAAGAGAGACAGAGAAAGAGAGACAGAGAAAGAGAGACAGAGAAAGAGAGACAGAGAAAGAGAGACAGAGAAAGAGAGACAGAAAAAGATAGACAGAGAAAGAGAGACAGAGAAAGAGAAACAGAGAAAGAGAGACAGAGAAAGTTAGACAGAGAAAGAGAGACAGAGAAAGAGAGACAGAGAAAGAGAGACAGTTAAAGAGAGACAGAGAAAGAGAGACAGAGAAAGAGAGACAGAGAAAGAGAGACAGAGAAAGAGAGACAGTTAAAGAGAGACAGAGAAAGAGAGACAGAGAAAGAGAGACAGAGAAAGAGAGACAGAGAAAGAGAGACAGAGAAAGAGAGACAGAGAAAGAGAGACAGTTAAAGAGAGACAGAGAAAGAGAGACAGAGAAAGAGAGACAGTTAAAGAGAGACAGAGAAAGAGAGACAGAGAAAGAGAGACAGAGAAAGAGAGACAGTTAAAGAGAGACAGAGAAAGAGAGACCGAGAAAGAGAGACAGTGAAAGAGAGACAGAGAAAGAGAGATAACAGACAGAAAGGCAGACATACAAAGTCAGACATACAGAATCAGACAGACATACACAGACAGACAGACGAACAGACAGACATAGACTCAGGCAGACAGAGTTAGAGACAGAGATACACAGAAAGAAAGAGAGAGAGAGAGACGCAGTGATTGACACAAAGAGACAGAGACAGAGTCAGCCAGACAGCAAGCCAGCCAGACACCGAACACCAGCCTATCAACAAGCTCGCCCGCCAACCAACCAGCCTGATGCAAATAGATGCAGATCCGGAGGCTAACAAGCCACAAAAAAAGACGCAACGAGCTTGACCCACACAAACCCTGAAGCGCTACTGAACCTTTGCCTGCAATAAAACTGATTCCATTGCTTTCTTTTTGAGCCGATGCCAAAACAAGGAGGCAGACACAGGTGACGTCAGACATTCTATGCAATTGGAGACGGCAACAAATATGTCGTTTGGAACCAGCGAACCAGGACATGCGTCCTATGCCACGTAATTGCAATGTTAAAGGTATAAATTTAGGGAAAACGAAGGTACAAAGCTGGTTGAAAGGATGTGTGTGAGGAGGGGGTGGAGGTGAAAGAGAAAGAAAGAAAGAGAGAGAGAGAGAGAGAGAGAGAGAGAGAGAGAGAGAGTGGGTGAGAGAGTGAGAGAGAGAGAGTGGGTGAGAGAGAGAGAGAGAGAGAGTGGGTGAGAGAGAGAGAGAGAGTGGGTGAGAGAGAGAGAGAGTGGGTGAGAGAGAGAGAGAGAGACAGACAGACAGACAGACACACAGCCAGAGACAGAGACATAGCGAGAGAGAGAGAGAGAGAGAGAGAGACAGAGACATAGAGAGATAGAGAGTGAGTGAGAGAGAGAGAATTGAATTGAATTGAATTGAACTTTATTTAACAAAGATTAAGAGAGAGAGAGAGAGAGAGAGAGAGAGAGAGAGAGAGAGAGAGAGAGAGAGAGAGAGAGAGAGAGAGAGAGAGAGAGAGAGAGAGAAAGGGGGGGGGAGGCGAACATACCCTGACATGCACTAGCTAACACGTGCACCTACGCATAAACACGAAGAAAATGAATTGCTTTCTAGACAAAGAAAATATCGATTTGTTTTCACCCATGCGTTGATATCTGCATGTAGCGAGGTCACTTGAAGAGGGAAATACTTTTTGTTTGCCTGCGTCATGCTTTTGATTTTCATTCATCTTTATGATTTTTGCCCTGAAGGCTTAGTCCTTCTGGTTTAAGAAATCCCGTGAGGCACTACATACTTGCTCAGGGTTATATATGTGGTAACACGAAACCAGAAACAGATAGATTCCTAACGTTCCAAAATTCAGAATAAAAAACCAAGAATGGCAGGTTTGATTTCTGGAACGTTGAACTTATGGCAGAGCAAAACGTTAAATGGATTGTACTTCAACCTAGGGGTCTTTTAAGCGTACAGACAGACAAACACTTGTGGGACATAGGCCTATCATTAACTTTTATTTCAATGTTTTTTTCAAATGTTGAGTTCATTATCTGTATTAGGCCCCCCCAAAAAAATAGTCTGTTTACGGTAACCCGACCGACCCTATTTTTTTTTGCGCGACCCTAGACTTTTTTTTTTTTGGCATTTGGGGGAAAAAAAAAAATCTTTATATACGTAAAAATATGGTTTTTTGGAGAAAAAAAAAAAAGAAAAAAAAATCCCGACCTACCGACCCTATTTTTTTGACCTATGTTACCGTAAACAGACCTTTTTTGGGGGCCTTATAAGAGTTTGCCTGCCTGTCTGCTAAAAGAACGAAGTGTCGAAGTATAGTTACTGTCGGTAGCGGCGCGGGTTTCAAAACCAGTTGTCGCTATCGGCGTGGGTGCGATCATCACGTTCCGCGAGGGATTGTTTCCTCAGAGACAACTTCTTGCAGACTCTCCTCGGTGTCCCAACATCCCCGTGAGCACGCATGCGCACGATAAAGAACCCTCGTTAACAGCGAAAGACTCAGGGCTTGGAAACACGAATACACGCATGCAGGGAAAACAAGAAAAACAAGTCGCGTAAGGCGAAATTACTATATTTAGTCAAGCTGTGGAACTCACAGAATGAAACTGAACGTAGTCCGCCGCGAGTGCAAAAGGCAGTGAAAGTGACGAGCCTGTTTGGCGCGGTAGCGGTTGCGCTGTGCTTCATAGCACGCTTTACTGTACCTCTCTTCGTTTTAACTTTCTGAGCGTGTTTTTAATCCAAACATATCATATCTATATGTTTTTGGAATCAGGAACCGACAAGAAATAAGATGAAATAGTTTTTAAAACGATTTCGGAAATTTAATTTTGATCATAATTTTTATATTTTTAATTTTCAGAGCTTGTTTTTAATCCAAATATAACATATGTATATGTTTTTGGAATCAAAAAATGACGAAGAATAAGATGAAATTGTTTTTGGATCGTTTAATAAAAAATTTTTTTAATTACAAGTTTCCGATTTTTAATGACCAAACTCACTCATTAGTTTTTAAGCCACCAAGCTGAAATGCAATACCAAACCCCGGCCTTTGTCGAAGATTGCTTTGCCAAAATTTCAATCAATTTAATGGAAAAATGAGGGTGTGACAGTGCCGCCTCAACTTTTACAAAAAGCCGGATATGACGTCATCAAAGGTATTTATCGAAAAAATGAAAAAAAAGGCCGGGGATATCATACCCAGGAACTCTCATGTAAAATTTCATAAAGATCGGCCCAGTAGTTTAGTTTGAATCGCTCTGCACACACACACAGACAGACAGACAGACAGACAGACAGACAGACAGACACACACACACACACACACACACACTCACACACACACACACATACACCACGACCCTCGTCTCGATTCCCCCCTCTATGTTAAAACTTGACTAAATGTAAAAAACATGGGTAGCGCCGTACTGAATGCAGGGCAGTTCACTGTCTCCAGGGAAAAAGCAGCCCACCTTTCCTTGAAGGTGACCTACCTCACATGATAATATAAAATCTTATCTTAGTCTCATCCAACACGAGAGGTAACGAACCTTTAACTGTGTGGATTCTGATTAGCCACAAGCACACAACTGATATATTCTGACCAGAAGCTAGAACGGATCTGGAAGTTACAAGCAAAAACATAAGAAAAAGAGTTCACGGGGACAATGAAAAGAAGAAAGGGGAAGTAACTCAGCGGAAGTAACCCACAAAGAGTGCTCCTTCTGTGCATATGTTACGACAGTTAATTGAGTTTTAAAAACTATTGCTCTTCCAAACTGAATGCTTTATAACGCAGATTGTTATCGTATATCTTCGAAAGCGAAATGAGGGCCCTTTTTCTTTGGTCATTGGGTGCTTCCTTTGCCTTGTTAAAAACAAAATGCTGGATAAAAATAAATAATTATATTTAGGAGAAAGAATATAGGTTACACACTCCGAGTTCTGATTATCTTGCACTTTTTCCCCGAGGATCGATTTTCAGGTATTACCGAGCCTTTGGCGAGGTAATACCTGAAAATCGACCCAAGGGAAAATATGAAAGATATTCAGGACAAGGTGTGTAAGCTATTTAGCCCATTACTCCGACGTTTTCATTAACAACACTTACTTTTTCCACTAAAACCTGCCCGTGCCTGTTTTCAGCTTGCCAAAAGCCTCCGCAGTCGAAATTCATGTCAATGAATTCATGCGCAAAGCTAGTTCCCATTTGTCAGCATAATGGACGGCGTCATTCGACTTGTATGTGGACATTCAGTCATTCATATTGCTTATAAAAAGGTCTGCTATCTGCTTTTACATTTTGAAAGTCATTTTAAAATATCCCTGTGTATATTTGACATCGGCTTTTGTTATACTCAATTCGCCATACCGGGTTTATATTTTTTACCAGAATTGGGCACAATAATGGCAGCGCAACAAATTCAGTTCGGGCCGTGCTGGTTTGATCGTTGACCCAAGTCAGTTCGCATGCAGTGTTACTGTTTGTCAGTCGGGGATATAAATGTTGGCTGTCATCGCGCTGTTCTGTTTCGGTTTTCACACGTGGATCACTTACATATTCAGTCGTCGGGTTTAGGTGAGCCAAAGCTTCAATACTTCGCCTGTTGTAGACGTTAAGCAATAAAGCTTGGAAGTTGTATGCTGGCACTGAGAATCGGTCGCGGTACATCGCTTTCTACTTTGAGTCTTTGTCCCGGTCTTGAGTTTGAACACCTAAGGTTGGATACATCTAACACCTAACATCCTCTTCTCTTCCCCATATATCTTAACTGTATCTCCAACTTCTTTTCGTCTTCTTCTTTTCATTTTGATGCCACTCCCTCATTTGTCGCTGAACCCCGCAGTTGACTCGACTCGGATTCACACAAGCCCGTCTAACAGACGACAGTTCGAACAGTCTTGAACAAGGTTGCAAGCAGATTCAACTATCAATCGGGGCGGGGATGTAGCTCAGTCGGTAGCGCGCTGGACTTGTATCCAGTTGGCCGCTGTCAGCGTGACTGAGTTCGTCCCCACGTTCGGCGAGAGATTTATTTCTCAGAGTCAACTTTGTGTGCAGGCTCTCCTCGGTGTCCGAACACCCCCGTGTGTACAGGCAAGCACAAGACCAAGTGCGCACGAAAAAGATCCTGTAATCTATGTCAGAGTTCGGTGGGTTATAGAAACACGAAAATACCCAGCATGCTTCCTCCGAAAGCGGCGTATGGCTGCCTAAATGGCGGGGTAAAAACGGTCATACACGTAAAAGCCGTGGGAGTTTCAGCCCATGAACGAACAAACAAACAAACAAACTATCAATCGAAGCAATACACTTAAAGCCAAACCAAATAACCAAATGAGAAAACCTAACGTTTGATTTGACTTCATGGTGACTCTTCTGATAATTGTTTTGGCGTTGGAATGGATCTCAACGGGTTCCCAGCTACGACAACTTTTCCAGAGTTATGCACCGCAGGCATGCCTTCGACAATCGATGTCAGTTTCAGATTGAGTTTTCGAACTACCAAATGACTTGGTTGTGTTTTGATTGCTCTCTCTCTCTCTCTCTCTCTCTCTCTCTCTCTCTCTCTCTCTCTCTCTCTCTCTCTCTCTCTCTCTCTCTCTCTCTCTCTCTCTCTCTCACGGTTCTGTGTAGATGGCTGTCTGTGTAAAAATTAGGGAGTATCGTCCCTTGACCCCACTCGCGATACTCTGAACATGCCTTTGACCATGCAGTCGCTTCAGCCAGCGAAATATCTCGACTCCGCTCTTTAAATCCATGCAGAATGTGCGTATCGTATGAAGTATTCTTTATTTTCTCAATATTGACACATGTAGGCCTGTACCAATACGTGATATTGACTTTGACACCACAAAATATTACCAGCTATTGTGTTTTCAGCGTAGCAATAGGGTCCGATATTTAGACGAGACAAGTATAATGCCGACGAGTCGAAGACGAGTCGCATTATACTTGTTCGAGTCTAAATATCGGACCCTATTGCTACGCTGAAAACACAATAGCGATTATATAGCTGTTATGACCTTGATTTGTTGTTCCAAACTTACAAAATGACAGTTTTTGCGTCGATGCGTTGATCTCAGGTTTTGATAGCAGACAAACTTCTTACGCGCATCATGTTCGCGCAGACATGCACACCGCTACACGCTTTCTGACTTTGGAAGAAAAACTGACTCCAAGTGCATTCGACTTCACAACACAGTTGTTGAAACAGCTTTTTAAGTTGTCAGTGTATGCTGTTGTCGATAGAAACATCGCCGTGGTACAGATGGGTAAACCGGAATCATGCGTCGGCCATTTTTCTCAATATGCTTTTGGATATTGAGTAAAATGGCCGACTTCCGCCGCATTATGCTTTGATGATCGGAAGAGACCATCCAATCACAGCCCCCGAATTCCCCCACGTGTTCATCAGAATAGCTATATTTCAGTCTTATGTTAAAAACAAGTCGCGTAAGGCGAAAATACAACATTTAGTCAAGTAGCTGTCGAACTCACAGAATGAAACGGAACGCAATGCAATTTTTCAGCAAGACCGTATACTCGTAGCATCGTCAGTCCACCGCTCATGGCAAAGGCAGTGAAATTGACAAGAAGAGCGGTTTAGTAGTTGCGCTGAGAAGGTTAGAACGCTTTTCTGTACCTCTCTTCGTTTTAACTTCCTGAGCGTGTTTTTAATCCAAACATATCATATCTATATGTT